>NC_034590.1:168119341-168160702 GCF_900095145.1 Mus pahari
ACACACACACACACACACACACACACACACACACACACACACACACACTGAGGAGGAGACCTTGTGATGTGGTAGGGCACAGAGTTTTCTTCTCTAAGAGATACATGATTCGTGGGGAAAAAAAATCACCTATCAGCAGCTGGGCCAACCTGGAAACTCTTTTTGCCTTTCCTTTGGAAAGGTGGACACGCACGCAGTTCCTATCAGTTTATAGGGGAAAGGGCTGAGCACAGTCTCAGAAGCAGAAAAAGCTTTCAGGGAGGGAGGTTCCTTCATTCCTTTTTCCTTTTCCATTGTCTTGTTTTTCCCCTCTAGCAGCTGGGTAGCCCGGTCTCAGCACACACAGGAGCTCGTCTAAATCATTTTGGCTGGTACTCAGCCACGAACTTAGAACTGCCTGCTCCCTGACAGAGTTCCATTTCCCTCAGAGCCCAGGCAGAGCTGAGGGAGATGGCCAAGGACAGGCAAAGTAGCTGCTACCAGATCAGGGCAGGCCCCTGGATTCCTTCTCCACCACAGTGCTACGTAATAAATAGATTCATACGTCAGGACTCCCAGCATCCCCTCCGTGTGGCTTCCTAAGGGCACTTGCTGACTCTTACCAACACAGGCAGCACTAAGTTAGACATGGGCTAAAGGGGAAAGTAAAAAGGAGAAAGAAACCCCACAGAGTCATGTGAAAAGGTCTCATGTGGACGCTGCTGAATTTGGGAACATAGAAATTCTACCCCGGCGTTGCTTGGCAAGGGTTACTGTTGCTTGGCCCAGGATGTGGCTCCTGGGTGCTGAGATCAGACTTGCCCTTGGTGTTGCTGCCTGGAGACGGGGTGGTGAATGAATTCTCTGATCAATTCTGGGCCTTTGCACAATGTTCTAGACACCACCGCCACTGAGAATTCTTCTCCTGATTGTCATTTACTTGAGGGACTTAGAAGAGTTTAGCTTTTTTCTTCATGTCGTTGCGTCTCCAAAGAGGTAACTTGTCAAATTCCTGTATGGACATCCCAAAGATTTCCCAAAATACTTCTGGGGCTAAGTGGCGCTGGGAAGAGAGAAGTAAGAGGTTGTTAGTCCTAACGGTCATACCAATGAACATCAGACGCCTTTTCCAGTTTATGAATACAGCCAGCCTTCCATAGTCCTGGCTTCTGCATCCCCAATTCAGTCCGTTTAGATAAAAAGTATCCTTCCCAAACTGCATCTGACTTAAACATGTATAGACCGTTTCTCTGGTCATTTTGCCCCAAACAACAAGGTTCTGCAATTATGGACATATCCTTTACGTTTTGGTTTAAAGCATAAAGGAGGGTGTGCAGAGACAATGTATAAATAATGTATCACTTTCTGCACCTGCAGCCTTTGTTGGCTGTTGGGGGGGAAAGTGTCCTGAAATCCATTCCTCGCAGTAACTGAGAGATACTAACATCATCCTGAAGAGCCAGTCAGACTGGGGAGAGAGACGGCTCTCTCTGGGGCTTGTTTCCTGGGCACAGCCAGGTAGTGTCCTCCACCAGAGGAAACACCTGGCAGACTACTGCCAATGTGGTTACACTGCAGAGCTGGGCTAGTGATTGGGCACATGAAGGTGACTTGTGGTACTGGATGTGACAGCATAACTTCAGGTCCTTGGGATGTTGAAAAATGGACCCAAGTGACAGTCAAAAAGAAAGGGACTTTCAGAGTGTTTCCTGGGAGAGCCCCAGAGCTTCCTCCTGGCCCAGTAACAGGAGAGAAGGAGGTTTATTCTTCTCATTGGTCATTGGTCATTCTCATTGGTCATTCTTCCCGTCAAACCCATTTTAACACTAGGATAGCCTGAGCTAGCCCAATCTCTTCCACAAAAGCACTGTGTTGTGTCAGGAAAGAAACTTGATGGACAGATGGAAGTTTCTTAACTAAAAATGATTCTGATGGAAAGGCACAAATACAGGTCTCCCGTGCCTAAGGAAGTCCTGGGTACACTTACGAAATAACCCTTGAGAACAAGGAAGGCAGAAACAGCCAAAAAAGAAGCAAGTCCAGCACAGATCTAGAATACCTAGGACGTTCCTCTCAGTGGACTCAGACAACCCCATGGCAGATCTGGGGATATCTCAGGAGTGATGGGGATGCCCACGCTCGCATCCCAGCCCTAATAACACCATCATCCAATTTCCAGAAATGTGATGAACCACACTGTGTCTCTGAGGCCACTATAAATCTTACCTGGTACTTTTACATACTGACCTTACTGCGGGCTTAGATGTAAGTGTGCTTAAATGTAAGGGCATGTGCCTTATCGCTGGCCTCTCTGAAGCCAGAGACTGTCTGCCTCAGTGCTGCCCAAGTGTGGAAGCAACCTTCTAGTCTCTCTGCACTGTATGCACTTTGAGAATGGGCCCTGTCCTTCCTCTCGCAGCACCTCTTGGTGTCTAAGGAAACACTGAGCTCTAAGGGGAGCAGTGACTAGATGCTGTAATCTCCATCTCGTTGTGTTAGGTCCTCGGAGAGTCTCAGGGTTTTAGTTAGTTTCCCATTCCACCTACAATACGAGACTTGAAAAAAACCTCACTACTTTAGGGACTGGAGACATGGCTCGGCAGTTAAGAGCACTGGCTGCTCTTCAAGAGAGCCCATGTTCAATTCCTAGAACATACACAGCAGCTCATAGCTGTCTGTAACTCCAAATTCCAGGTGATCCAACACCTTCATACAGCATACATGCAGGCAAAACACCAGTGCATATAAAATAAAAATGAATAATTAAGGGCTGGAGAGATGGCTCAGTGGTTAAGAGCACTGACTTGTCTTCTGAAGGTCCTGAGTTCAAATCCCAGCAACCACATGGTGGCTCACAGCAATCCGTAATGAGATCTGAGCCCCTCTTCTGGGGTGTCTGAAGACAGCTACAGTGTATTTACATATATTAAATAAATAAATCTTTAAAAAAAAATAAATAATTAAAAAACCATGACTTTAGGTTTCCTCTGGAAAAAATACATTTATAATTTTTTAGAGGCATGCTTGTGTATGTGTGCATATGTGTGTGTGTGTGTGTGTGTGTGTGCGTTCATTTGAGGTTACATTTTTGCCTTGCTTACCTCCAGCCGGGTTCTATCCACATCTCTCAGGATTTTGTTGCGACCTCTGTTGGTCACCATGAGCATTTCATATGGAAATATCTGAGAAAGACAGACACTTGTCTAGCAACGATTATCCATGGAATTAATAAGCACACTCTAAAGTCCAGCTCACCCATGATAGAGACAGCAACAAAAGCAGCTACAAGCAACCTCTAGTGTTCAGGGAACAGAGACGGGCTCTTATCTGCTCCTCTCCTCTCTGCCAGTGACGATTTTCTGAATATAAGCATACTAACTTACTAGGAATGAGGCATAAGGTCAAAGTTAGCAGAGATCTGAGGCATCAAGCACACATACTGCCTCTTACAGGTGCTGCTAGGTCACAGGGCACCTTCGTGTGGGGCTCATCCCTCTCAGCTATGACAGATTTGTGAATTCCAGTGTTCTGGAAGCTGACATACTGAAATAAGCCCCAAGTATAGGTGCCAAGGAGATCAAGCCTTTGGTTTGGTTTGGTTTGGTTTGGTTTGGTTCAAGACAGGGTCTCACTATGTAGATCAAGCTGACCTCAAATTCAGATTGTTCAGCCCGCCCCCACCTCCTGAGCTCTTATATTAAAGGTATGTTCCACCACATCTGGCAACTCAATGCCTCTTGAGACACAGAACGCTCTGGAGTTAGGATGACCAGCCAAGTCAGTTTGCCCAAGACTAATCAGAGGTGGTATGTATGACATTTGTTACAACACTAAGAAAGTTCCGGCAAAGTAGGATATATGCTGAGCACAGATCTGCAGTATGTTTCTGCTGCTCCACTCAGCATTGGACATGCCTTGAAATGCATGTGGCATGGGTCAAGGTCACATTTAGGCCATAAGGTCAAGAGTGCTGGCACATTACTGTGAGCAGAGTACTGTGGGCAGTGAGGGTTGAAGTCTGCTGACAACGTGATACACACGGGAAGGGCAGGATGCTTCAAGACAAGCCAGCCTGGGGGTACCAGCCTGGAATGGGGTGGCTCTTACGCTCTGAAGACAGCAAACAGATAGGGAACCAAATATCTCTGTTTACAATTGTGTTTGCATGCAATTTGTTTGTATGCAATTATGTGCATATGTAATCATATGTACATGCAATTGTGTGCACATGCATGCACATATGCCAGTCACACTTGCCTTTGGTTCCAACATGTTGGGCATGGACACTCCTCTGTCCATTCTCACTGCAGGCATGTGGCCATCTGGGAGGGTCTGTGACAGAAATGCTTATTCAGTAATGAGCATGAACTCTCAGGGGAACCTCTCTGAGGGTTCCCTGACTTTCCTGTTGGGTCTCAGTTCCTCTCCCTCACGTCTTCACTAACCATGAAATTTTCAAAGTGTGATCCTCACTGAATAAGAGTGATAACACAGGATCCAGTTGGAGAAACATCAAGGATTCGTAACTATGGGCTAGTTTCTGATTTAGGCTGCTAGGGTGGAGGGACATAGCACATAAAACCCATCAGATCTAATATTCTGCTTCTGTGTCTGTCTGTCTGTCTGTCTGTCTGTCTGTCTGTCTGTAGCCCTGGCTGGCCTTGCGTTCTGGAGCCTTCAGCCTCACAAGCACTGGATTACAGGCTGTACTGCCACCGACACTTATCTCTTTCATTCCTTATTTAGTTTAGACTTATCCTCTCTCTTCATGCGCCCTCACAGGCTCTCGAGATGAAAAGAGAGAGTTTGGGAGCAAACTGGTTTTTTCTCTCCCAGAGCCCTGTTTCGTTTCATTTGAGGACAGGCAAGAAACTGTAGCAAGCGCCTCAGCACTGAGAGACAGCAACTAAAAACCTGTGCCCGGACTGACACGGCTGCTCCCTTCTACCCTGGACAGGACTCACAAGAGCCAGAGCAAGAGGGTCTTCTCACACCTGGCCCAGCTCAGGCCCTGCCCGAAAGGTCTGCATCGACACCTTGACCTGGCTACCAGACATGCCCGCTCCTCCCAGCTATGTAGTAATCAACCATCACGTTCATCCTCCCAACAGACACTGCTCCCCTGAAGAAGCAGCATGGACCAGAAAAACGAATGTTCTACTGTGGCCAACTCAAGGAACACTGCGATGTTCATACCTGGTAGTCTGAAAAAACGGAAAAAAAAAATCATTAGGGAAAGACCATGGAATCATCCACAGTAATGTTGTATTTTATTTTACCATGACTTCCAAAACATCGCAAAATGTACTATGTTCTTTTCTTACTCCTGAACCACCCGTTTCCCTGAAGCCAGAAAACACCTGCTTCAACTCCAGGCATCAGTTCAAACAGCTTCCTCTCTGCTCACCACATGTCCCTAGAGGGCAGTGGCCGTACCTCACCTACTGCTAAGCCTCCTTAGGGAGAGCACTCAGCATGCAGAAAGGCCACGAATGGATGCGCAGATACTGGTTTCCCATGCTTGAATTTATCTAGAGACTCTGTGATGGTGTTGTGCTTGCTATTAACTCAGAAGAGAGCTGTGGCCCTACTGTGGGATGCACAGAGTGTGAACGCAAGCACTGTACTGGTGATTACACAGCCTCTCCTGAACCCGGCTCACAAGGAATGACACTGCCCATCATGCTCAGCCTCCTGTCAGAACCTTACCTCGAACTCCACCACTGATGTCTCCGTAGCTGTTGTACTGTGCGAAGTCTGTGGAAACTGGCTGCAATGAGGAGAATTTCATTATTGGAAAATCTCGATGGTGGTCATTTTTATAAGAGTTGGGATTTGGGGGGGGGGGGGAGAACAGACTTACAAGATCCTAAGAATCCTCCTCAGGCTAAAATCCTGGATTCTCTTATTTATCTTATTTATTCTTCAAACTTTGAAATCCCAGTGTTTTGCAGGCATCTGTGGTACTACTGTTCAGCAGGCTTTTATAGAGCAAGTATTTCTTGTTCGGGGATAAAAATGTATTTCTAAAGGTGGGACATGGTGATGCACACCTTTGATCCTGGCTTATCTCTGTGAGTTTGAGACCGCTGTAGTCTACACAGTAAGTTCCAGAACAGCCCCAGGACTAGAGAGACACCCCTACCTCATTACCACCAAATGTAGTTCTAGGCCTAGTTATATAATTGTAATTATTCTAGCTTGGTAGGGGAAGGTGGTTGTCACCGACTCTCTTTATAGAGATAATGAATCAAGTGATTAATTTTTGCCTTATTGGAAGAAATTGGCTGCTGTTTCTTACTGTAGTCTGTAAAACTTACACGGGTCATTCATCTAAAGCCAGTTTCTTCTCCTTGAAAGGAAGTATTTTATTTTGCTTATAACTCAAAGTGATTCGCCAAGTGGCTAGGCAGATGGCAGTTTGCCCTGTATTCGAACACCAAGATCAAGAGATCATTCGGGGGTTGGCAGGATGTCTAGTGCATAGAGGTACCTGCTCAAGTCCGATGAGTCTGAGTTTAATTCACAGGATTTACATGGTGGAGAGAGAAAACTGGTTCCTGCAAGCTGCCTTCTGATCTCTATACATGTAACGTCATGCATGTGCTCACGTGCATGCATATGTGTGTGCGTGCGCATGGCGTGCATATGAAGTAAATAAAAATGTAGCAAAAATAAAAATACACAAGATTATTCTGATGATGTG
The DNA here is from genome assembly GCF_900095145.1 of Mus pahari. NCBI lineage: Eukaryota > Metazoa > Chordata > Mammalia > Rodentia > Muridae > Mus > Mus pahari. The sequence continues at coordinate 168,126,027 of NC_034590.1, forward strand.
TCAGTACAGAAATGAGGGAGAGAGACATACAGACACCATCGACTGAAGGAAGTCTTACCCGGTGAAGGCCATTCTTTCCGTAACCAGGGAGAGACGAAGTTTTAGATGACGGAGCATGTGAAGCTGAGTGAGAAGAAAGGAAGAGGATTTTCTAGTGCTCCAGCGAGACTCCCAGTGATCTTATACAATTAAAAGTCAGTAAAAAGAATTCAAACGATATTGGGTCCCAGAGTTCACAGCACACTGCCTTCTTGGGAAGAGAGCAGGGGGTGGGGTGGTGAGGGGGTGGGATGGAGCGTGATCATCTCCAGGAGAGGCTGGAGGAGGAAGGACATAATGGTCCAGCTGGAGCTGAAGTGAGCAGTACCTCTGTGACTCCCCACCATAGCTATAAGCTGAGTGTGCCTTCTTTTGAATCATCAGTCCTAAGAACACCATTATTTCCATGTAATAGGAGACAAATAATAGGAGCTAACAAAAGATGCAGAGCAGGATTTGAACCTAGGGATATGTAGGTGCTGCAATCCAGCCCAGAAGCCAACTGAGTAAGATACCACGATTGTACAGCCCATCAGGGCTGGGCTCCTGGAAGGCCAGGGCTACAGAATTGCATCTGTCTGAAAGGAGGGTCGGCTATGGAGGGAGCAGACCACGTATAGCTTAATACCTCTGCACCCCTGGACAGGACCATCTATTTCAAGTTGTTTATTGACCTGTGTAGTTGTAGCATTACATATTCACAGAGAACAGTCTCACACTCAGAAGGGGGCACAAGGGATTCGAAAGAGCTCACAAGCTGGTCCTGCCTCCTGGGTAACAATCCAGCCTGCACTTCCATCTTTTGGCAGGCGGGTGGCTTGGCTCACCCGAGCGGAGGGGAGGAGAGTCGCAGCGACTGGCCAGCAGGGGCGCTCTTTCTCACCTGAGCGGAGGGGAGAGTCGTAGCGACTGGCCAGCAGGGACGCCCTTTCTCTGCTCTCCTTCTCCGTCTCTTCCTTCAGGATCAGCTGCCCCAGGCCTGAGTTGAGCTATTTGCCAGGAAGGGAAAAGGAAAGAAACAAGGGTCAGTCATAAACTATTGGTTTTCCTGCCTGGAGCCTGTGGTTCCTGAAGAGGTAGGACAGGCTCTAGACTCTGAAGCCCTGTTCGCTTTGCCAGTGCCCGGCTCTAACGTTAAAAGGTCACGTTTCTTCTTCTGCCCTCCCCCAAACACCTCGGCATGTGTGAATTTGATGGTTTTGTTTTTTGTTTTTGTTTTTCGCTTTTTTTGTTTTTTTTGTTTTAATAGGAGATAGAGATTGTTGTAGATTGGGCATCCTTAAACAAGAAATTTCATTATTTGCTTTAAAAACCATAAAAAAGGAATATATGCTCACACATTTTAGAAATCCATAAGGGAAGAAACTGTGACCACCCCACAAGGTGCATTCTGATTTATACCCATTGCTCAGAGTCCTATACACATTTTACACACACCAGGCTTGAGCTCTGCATCCTCCCCCACCCCCCACCCCGTGCACTTAACACCACGTGCATTTCTAGCACCTTTGGAGAACACCATTTGAAGGGACCCACTAGCCCCTTACTGGTCAGTGTTTAGAAATCGATAGAGCTCTTGGTGGCAAACCAATGGATAGCCTTTCTCTCATTCCATATATAAATCCTGACCAAGTTCTGAGGAGGTTTGGACCAATGTCACCCCAAGGAAGTCCCTCAAGCAAGATCTGCATGCCAATAAGTACATACCACCCTGGCCCACAGGATCCCTTTACATCCTTTCAACCCAATCAGGCTACCTGCACAACTACCCCAAAACTGCTCGCTGCATCCCATGACCCTCTAAACCTCCAGCCGCACCCTTACCACCTTGAATACCATCGGCTGCCTGCCATGTCTTTCCTACTGGACTGTGGGCCCTTGAGGCCTGGGACCACCACCTTCCCTTGGTGGTGTGCACACAGTAGTTATATACAACAAGCAAATGCCAGGAGTCAAAAGGAAGTAGAATTGAGGGCACCCTCATGGACAAACCTTCATCAACTGTTCTTCTTGAAGCTGCCGGCGTCTCAGAAGCTCCTCCTCATCCTCCTCTCTGCCACTAGATCTGCGTCTCGGGTCAGTTCCTAATTCCACAGTAAAGACAACTTCTCACATCAGCCCCACGACCCAGGAACCTCGGCCACAGTCCGTCTGGTTGTCTATCAGGCTGGTAAGGTGTGCAGGGGACTTTCACGTGGTGGAGAGAATAGTTCCACAGGAAACACGTCCACCACCCACTCAGCACCGGGGCTGCTTCTCACAGCTGTCATGTAGCTAAGGCGGGATACCTGGGCTTGCTGTGGCAATTGAGCCTCAAAGCATCAACATTAACCACAGGCCAGAGCTCCTTATAGCAAGTGGAGAGGGACCTCCAGCTACTATCACTTAATGACCAGAGCTAGGGTCAGGCCCGCTTTTTAACTGGCAAGGAATCCCAGCCCCATCTACTTATCTACAATTTGCTCGGACAGTCGTTCTCTTAAGAGAAGCAAGTTTTTCAAACTTACAGTCCCCTCTTTCCTAGTTTTGGGCTTTAAAAAAAAAAATAAGCTGCCACTTTTTCTTCTACCCTTAGTAAATCCATTAAGAAGCATATCTTGTGTGTTTCTTTTAAAGTCGGGGTCCACAATTTTCCTTTCGTCACGCAGTAAAAAAATCAGTCACAAAATAATTTTGCTACTATTAAGTAACTCAAATAGGGTAAGCACAGCTGCAAGGGACTTCGAAACAATGTAGCAGACAACGCATCCTTTTCAGCTCCCAGAAAGTCTGTCCCAGGGACTGGAAGGCTGAAACAAGCATTGGTTTTCCCAAATAGCTTAGGTAAATCTGGCTGAGGGAGCAGGACTCTTTCTAATCTAACAAAAATAAACATTTACCAAACATTGTACTTTCCTTCGCTGTTTTGATGAAAAGAGCAAACACGCCCCTCACCGTAGGGTTCTAAGCAACTTCAGACTATTTGGTGATGATGACCATGTCAACAATGACTCTAAATTTAGGTCCCTTCTAAGCAATGTAGCTGAGGAAGCTTGGGGGGGGGGGGCAAAGGCTGACAGCTGTTTCAGTTTTAGAAAAGCCAACGTGGATTTTCTCTTCAGTTTATACTAATAAAAAAATGTATCTACTAAAATCTGCAAGAACTAGATACATCTCATCAACCCAATTATAGAATATCTGTGAATAATGTGAGCAGCTTTCTCTTCAACTATTTCTATAAATGTTAATTGCTTTTAAATGGACTTCTATTGCCTATAAAAATTATTCTAAAAAAAAAAAGTTAGTCTGATGAGGAAGGTTAAGGTTTTGTGGAGCACTGCAGGCCTTTTGGGCTGTCAACAGGAGTGAGGTTAATTGAAATTGTGTAAGGCTGTTCTGATTTCCAGTCTAATCCATTTCTAGAGGCCTAAGTGACTTCACTACTGACAAAATGGTAAAGACACAGACACAACTGGAAGGCATAAAGCAAAGAATGACATTTCCAATGTGACATTGGAGCACAGGATCATGGAATGACAGATGTAAACTCATACACAAGTTATATTCCAGAATGCCTAATACAGCCCTTCTTAGTGGATCAGATGGCCTTGCCTGAGCAGGGAGGGAGGGGGTCTCAGCGTTAAGGCCGCTTGTTAACAGTGGGGAAAGGCAGCCCAGATACTGTCTGAAACAAACTTAACTGGGAAAGTGGATTCCCCATAACTTCACCCACTCTGTTCTCCAGACTTCTTCTGTGGCCAGCAGCCTCTGATCCAACTGTGCTCAACAGGCACTGAGTCAGTCCTTCCAAGCCACCATTTATAGACCAGTTCTGGATCCTTGTGTATAGCCAGGCCATGGGGGGAGAGCTTTGTAACTTTTGAGCATTTGGGGTGCACACTAATATTAGTCATTCTTCTCACTATCTACCCGTTGGTCTAGATACTTTTCTTACATGTCTCTGTGATATTTCTTTGCGTGTTTTTTTAAGCAATTCACTTTATGCTTTCCTAGGTATTCGTCTATTTGACTTAACTATGTCGGTTGCATACCTACGGCGGCAAGTGAGGGGGGACCCGGCCAGTGGTCCGTCTCAATCTTTGGTATCTCGTTGGGATCTGGCGCCTGGGCTGCTGGGAACTTGGAAAACTTGATGATATCTTCTGAAGCCTTGCTCTGGGCTGCCAAAGCAGCTGCATCTAGATGGAACCAGGGATGCTTAGCTATGGGTCTGTAAGGTCGCGGTGGTACCACCCCACAGACAGGATTCTCCATTCTTCATTGAATGTTCCAGAACTAGAATTCCGAACACCTCTGCCACCATAAAACTGGACATTCCTAATCAGTCTCTGATTTTTATACACTCTTGGAATTGGAAATTTTGATAATTAGAAATTTGAGTTCTAAATTTGAAATTCAAGAGCTAAATGAAAAGTTGGACAAGTAGCATTTGGCTCTAGCTGTCCATACTTAGAGAGGGTCTGGCTCTGTCCTGGGGGCCAGGAAGCCACAAATACACTAATCTAGTTCATCTTAATCCTTTACATGATTTACATGGGTCTTTGAATCCTAGGAGAAATTGAAATGGAGAGATGAACTTCTGGGTTACAGTGGTCATCCAGACGTACTGCTCTGTTCTGGGGTCTGTTCAAACAATTGAAGGCAAGAGTAGCCCAGGCAAGTGACATTAGTCACAGGGTTCTCTGTGGCTATACTTAGTGGAGGACTCAACAGCTTAGAGCCCCCAAATTCATCACAAATTGGAGCAAAACAAACTGGGTTAAATGGTCAGTCCCGGATTCCAGCTGACTTGGCAAACTGGCCTGGTGTTGCAGAATATATTTATAAGACTGGAGTTAAATTACTGTTCTTTGGGACTCACACATTTTTAAATCTGGAAATAATGTTTTGTATCTTTTCTAGTAAACTTCCAACCTTCGACTTGCTTGTGTGACTTGACCAAGGTTACTCAATAATAAGGGATAAAAAGTCTTGGCTGGGTAGGAAGCAGTGCGTCTCAGAATCATTAACTTAGTGGGAACAGTATCTTGGCTTAGGAAAGGCTGTGTCTTCCCTGAGGACAGTGTGTGAGCATGAGACTGCGCTTCTATGGAAAAATGAAGACAAGTGACTTTTTTTCCCTTGTAAATGCTTCAGGAAATGGGTACTGGTTTGGGACACAACATCTATATTTTGGCATGGAGCAGGTTTTGCAGAACATGCCTTAGAAAGTGTTGCTGTAGTAGTACTATTGATTAATTACTCACAAGGACTCATACCAAATGAACAAAGCCATTCCTTCCGCGTGAAACCTAACAATATCCAACCTCTGGGACTCTTGTCTGACCGGCTAGGGAGGTAGGCACTGGAGATTTTAATATTTACATACATCTCTAAACTGCTAAATCTAGATGGGTATTTTACTGTTAAAGCAAAACAAAAAAAGCATGATTTCAAACAGTACTTACTCATTAGAATTGGTGAAGTCAGTAGTTAGACATTCACATGTTAATGAGTGTGTGGGAAGACATTAAACCATAAAAAACAAAACAAAAACAAAAACAATGTTAATAAACTTAAAATGCAAGCGTGGGATGTAAAAATCTTGAAATAAAAAAGAAAAGGAAAACCAAACAATACACACTTTTCCCCTGCCTAGAGTGCTGGCCTACAAGTTTTTCCTTGTGTACTTTCAACAGGATCCTTACTTACTCCTGACTAGATTTTATGGACAGCCTTCACATCTCCAGACACAGTGTGCAATTTTCAAAACTCACTGGAAGGCCGTCTACCTAAGCTACAGATTGATGGTAGATAAATCCAGAGAGAGCTAATAGTAGTGAGGAAAATGAGACTCAATAAAACAAAAACAAAAAACAAAAAAAAAACCCCTCTGTTTTCTTAGATTAAAAACAAAACAAAAACAAAAAACAACCCTATGTTCACAGAAAATAAAAACATAATAATAAATCCACTTTGGTGATTCTTCACTTCTAGAACCGTAAGAGACACAGTTACCTAGATGAGACACACATACCTAAATCACTGGTCCTTGCAGACAAAACCATTAGAGCATAGAGTTTCTGCCTCTGAGCCACACAGCAATGTATGCAGTATGGGACAGGACCTAACTTCCTCAGCTTGTTTCCCTGTCTACTATGGGGCTTGTGTCTTGTAAGAATTTTTGTCTATGGTTCATTTTTTTTACTAGCTTTAATTATCTGAATGAGTAGCAAGCTCATCAAACTTATTTTAAAAGGTGGTTAAATTACTTAATGGCTAAAAAGTTGTGACCATAATGCCCTCTCTCTGTGGACAGGATGATACAGTTTGACAGGGTCAGAATCAAATTAGAAGTTTCCTGATTGAGCCATGTGCTCTCTACTTAAGTTGATATTTGTATCCTGTCAGTTTATATGGGCATAATAGGTGCTGGGCCCCAGGTTCAGTCATTCTCAAAGCAGCAGCAGGCAAGCCTTTCGGAAGACAGCCAAGAGGAGTACAGCTGACTCAGCCACTTAAAAGCTAAGGAGGAGAGCGAGTTTACCGTGCTGTTTGTAGATGGGTGGTTTTCGGTAAATGTTGATCCCTTGATCTGTGGAAATGAAAAGCAAAGATGTGTGATTATGGGGACCAGCTCAGAAATGGAGGAAAAAACAAAACAAAACAAAACAAAGGAACAACAGGCAAATGAAAGAGTGAACCACATCCAAAGACTCTAACAAAAACAACCCAGAGAGCCAACCTTTGTATTACAAAGACTGAGTACACTGGGGGGAAAAGACCACAGAAATGATCCGGATCTATACATAGGTAACATAGAAGCCTTTGTAATACATCACAGCACACAAGAGAGGTGCCTCTTAGTCTTGAGCCATTTATCTCACATACAGACTTCACTGAACGTGGGATCTAAACAGGAAGCGATGCACGCAGCAGAGACACTGAGATGATCAGGAAGACATAACGAGTTTGGGGAAAGGCAATCCCCAAATTGCTACTGTCTAGAAATTGAGCTGCCAGGAGTTACCGGTGGCTCAATTTACTATTTCACTAAATGAATGGAGCAATGGAGAGCGACGTGAGAGGCTAAGACTAAACAGAGCAACACGGGGTGATCAACAAAGACCTAATCCAGATGGGCCAAGTTTGTGTTAAGAAGCAAGAAAGAAAAGAAAAAAGCACTGCAAAAAATGCTATCCGCACGTGTGCATCCGATTACACCACCATTTCACTTTGACTAAAGGTGCTCAGACATTTCCAGAGTTCCCTCTCTGCCCTCCCGCCCCCAGTCTTAGAGACTGAACCTTGGAGGAGGAATTCTTCATATGAAAAACTTCAAATGTATGTAACAGGTTTTCAAGATGAATGGGAAAAAAATGTTTTAAAGGAAGCCCTAGTTAAATGGTTCCAATCTCACTCTACCTTCCTGATTTGCTGAGTATATATTTAAAAGAAAAAAATGAATAGAGATTCTAGGTAGGCAGCTATGAGAACAGAGTGGGTAATTTGTAAGTCTGTGTGGCCCCGTGACCTGGTGCTCTCATGGACTGAGCTAACCTTGAACGGGCTTTCCAGCCTCTGATGGCAAGCTGTTATTTGAGCAGCTAGCGCTATGACTACCAGGCTAAAGCTTGGGGTGTGGAGCCTAAATTGCAAGATACGTTTGTGGGCCCTGGAGGCGACTTGCTTACTACCTAGTCGGGAACCACTGCCCGGTTGAGACAATGTTACAACTCCTCGGGGGTGTGTGGTTCAGTCTTCAGGATGAGAACATAGCTCCACCGCTCTTATGATACTTTGTTAATGAGAGTGAACCACAATCTGACATCCTAGAAGCCACAATTACAAAAACTAAAATCTTAACCAAAAAACCCCCACCATTCTTGATGGTCTTTACTCTCTCTGCCTCCCAGTCTCTTTAAGGACACTGGGGGCTCAGTAGGAGAGCACTCACCCAGGTTTCATTCCTAGCCATGAGGAAAAGAAAAATCTTTTAAATTGAAAGCATAAGCCTTCAGTTTGATCCCACCAACTTTAATTTTGACCCTTTGGAAGGTCAGATCCTGCAATTTAGTGTTTGTCAACTATGTGCCTCTTGATGAAGAAAAATGAGAAATGGAGACAGACGAGGTTACAAAGCTACATTCTACACCGCGACAGGACACCAAGACACACTGTGTCAGCTCCTACCTGGAACATGGAAATGTTTAGGGGCCTGAGCGTAAGTTGGAGTTAGAGGGCGGCTGTCGGGCCGGTAGGGGAGAGGGGAGTTCCGGCCGCTGGACGGCTCATTGCCTCCAATGAGAAGAATGGAGAAAACAGAATGAGAGAGGGCAGTAAGGAAAGCCAGTGCATCAAAACTCAACACAGCGAGCTGCAGGGAAGGAACGTCAGGAAGGCGAAACAATGGAAACAAACTCAGTCTGTCAACTTGGCTCGCAAAGGTGGCATCAGGTTTGGTTTCCAAAGGGGAGATTTGAGCTCAGGTAGAACCAGATTCAAAGCAGCCAGCAGCCAGGGAAGCACCATTCCAACGGCATGCAGTGGAGGCCTCGAGCTCCGCAAACCGGTCAGATGCTAAGTATGTGGGATGAGGGAAAGCCACTGGCTGCTGATTCAGGACCAGTTGTCAGGTGCTTAAATCCCAAACATGTAGGTGGGTGGGATGTGCAGGCCCCAGCTGCAGGTAGAACTGCTTCCAGGCACAATGGGAGAGGCTGGCCAGTACAGTGTGTTTCTCTTGAAGCTAAGCTTGGGTGCCTTGGTGGTCACCCAGTCCTTCCCCTCATGGTATAAAGTGGTCTCATCATAGGCTGGGTTTCTGTTATCCTCCTCTGAAACATAGAAATGGAGTCAGACCCCTCCCTGCTACCCACCCTGGGGACTTCTCTCTTTGTATTACTTCCTCTGGCTAATGAATCAGTCACTAACATACTAACGGAACACCCGATCATGACCAGCACAAGTCAGGGAAGGAGAGAGATTCCCACCTCTGCTTCTCTGATCTCCCTAGCCTGGGATTGCTACACTCGCGGGACTGATGTGCAAGCTCAGAGAGGAGACTCAGGCTCCATCAGTTCTTCAGGAAGCTCCTTAGTGCCCAGAAAAAGGCCCCAGATGAGCCCAAAGCCATGGTCTAGAAATCTAGGATACCACAGGCTAGCCTGGGACAAGGTTACAGCACTGAAAGCTATCCACTGTCCATGGGACATGGAGGGCTGGAGCTTGGCTGCAAATCCTCAAGTGAGGACAGAGACACACAGGCACACCCTCCTTCCCTTCTGTTCCTAGGAACACAGGGAAGAACATATGCAAAACTAGGAAACCAGCTCACCTGAGCGAGCCTTGTGTCCTGAGAGATCACGGCAGAACACCGAAGACTACCAAAAGCTACGGTGTTGCTCCCAACTTTTGTGACCCCACCTAAGCTCCAGGAACGGGCTGTGCTACCAGCCCCCACCCAGCTTCCCTGGAATCCAAGGATGAAAGGCACAGACACACATGGTGTTCATTTTCAGCTTTCCTTCTTGGCACAATTGCTGGGCATCATTAAACTCATGAGGCTAAAGTTCCCTTATCAATATTCTTAGCTGTGAACCTGCCCTAAGCTTTAGTTGTTCAGCCAGTTCCTGCTAAACATCCCCAAGCACCTGTCTGTCTGTCTGTCTGTCTGTCTGTCTGTCTGTCTGTTTGTAGGAGTGGCCACAGGCCACTGCTCCTCTGGAGATCTCACATGGCTGCTTGGCTTTTCTCTCTGTGAAGCATGGCAAGTTCTGTCTGTCTCTCCTCTCCTTGTGTATGTCTCTTGCCTCCAGAGACTGGGAAGTCCTGCCTATCCCTTCCAACCATCAATTGGTCTACAGTTTCTTTACTGACAGATCATGCTCAGTTGGGGAACAGAACTTTAGCATCCGAATCATCCCATACACTATGGGATTACTAATGTGAATTGCTTTCACTCCTGATTTTAGAAGCGTTTATTCAATATACCACTATTTTTTTCTAGGAATATGATTTTCAGTTTTATAAGTCACTTTGTAGGCTGTCTTTACATTTGCTTGATGGTGGCCTTTGTAGTACAAATGTTTCAAATACATTTGTTATTTTAGGCCCCAGGATTGAGTCTGGAGCCTCGTATACTCCAGTCAAGTGTTCTACTCACTGAGTTAATTACTTCAAGGAACTCATAGATTGTCAGAAAATAGTTTGGGCCAACTTCTTCAAGTCAAGCTGTCCCAAATCTGGCTGGTGATGCATGAAAGAAGTTGATTGCCAGGGCTTTCAGACGGGCTGGATATTTAAATGTCTCAGTACAGACATTTCTAGGTCACCCCAAAACAGACATGAAGTAAAATGTCACAGTCTTGAAATATGAATATCTATAGCAAGTTCACGTCTGACAAAATACGCATAGCAACCAGGTAGAGAAGGGAAGGGAAGGCGAGGGAAGGCTATGGCTTGTGCTTACTATAGCTATAGAACTGAGTCTCCTCTGTTCTCACCAATATCAGTTCATCCCCTGGCCAGGAGTGAGTACCTTTTCCTTGCTTGGGAGTGAATGGACAACACAGGCCAACTTACTCCTCCTAAAGCTGCTCCTGACCTAACTCGGCCTCCCTGTGGGGTGAGCCAGATGCTGGCACCAGCACTGACTATCAGACTGGGGACAGGGCTTTTGTGAGTTTGGTCAGTGAGCGCCCAGGAATCCGTTTTGATGGTACCGATTAGCAGTGTTATATACACGCTAAAACTCAGCACATGCTGGGCAGAGGCTGAAGGCTGCTAAAGGCGGGGGTGGGGGTGGGGTGGGCACAGCTCCAAGCTGAAAGCTTTCTGTCAATAGGACCCCCTTCTGCCAGGCAGCAGCAGAAACCTATCACTTTCCCAAGGGTGAAGATTCTGGGAGGCTCTGGGCTGAGGAGTGCCGTCACCAGTTGTGTGGTTATTGCTTTTGACTTGGTTGTGTATTCTCAACAAAGACAGACATTTTCAGTTGTTAAGAAACAAAACAAAACCCACTAGCAGCATAGGCAAGTCTTTGGGAACAGATTTCATTTTACAATTATCTAACATTCCCCACAGGACTGACTAAAACAGCAAGGAAGAGTGATTTCCAAAAGGCATGGTCTCCTCACTGGAGCCTACAGAGTACCTAAGAGCAGACGGAAGCCGGTCATCTCTGCTTCATTTTGTGCCTGTCTCTGGCTTGAGGCTACACAACCCCTAAGCAGAGTTTGTCTACCCCACCTATCCCATCCCCACTGAGGATGCAGGCACAGAGACGTGTCACCTTACACTGACTTTCTCTGTAGGAACAATAACTCCTCACAGGACAGACAATCCCCAAGATGAGAAAGGTTATCTATGATATAAAAGCTGTACCGTCAAGTGGATCATATCACAGGAAGTGCCACACCCACGGGTGAAAAGAGCAATTAAGGAGCTGTCTACCATTGTGTGTGTGTGTGTGTGTGTGTGTGTGTGTGTGTGTATGCTATGTGTGCAGGTACAGTCAGTCATGGGGGTGAATGTAAGGGCTAGGCGTCAGTCGTGGGTGGGTACTGTCCTCTCTTGCTCTCCAGCTCAGATCTTCGAGACAGAGTCTCCCAGTGAGTTGAAACTTCCCACCTTGGCTAGGCTGACTGGCCAGTGAGACCCCAGGATCTGTCTGTCTCTGCTTCCCACATGCTGGGGTTACAGGCATGCACCGTCATGTCTAAAATTCTCATAGGTCTAAAACTCTCTGAACTTAGGTCCCTATGCTTGTATGGTCCGCATTTTACCTATCCCCAGGCTCTTGACCAGGACGTAGAGACACTATGTGCCTAAGGCTTTACTGGACTCCCAAGGCAAACTGGGAGGTCACTGGACCCTCCGTGTTGTATTTCCCTGATGTGTTCATCAGACCTCCTTTGTCTGTCTTTACCACCGCTCACCTCTTCCACTGGACACTAGGAAAGGCAGCCAAGCCTGGCTCGTTGGGTTACCAGAGCTGGGAATCTAAACTGTGTGACATAAGGGTGGTTCAATGATGGAATATGCTGTCTGGTAGACAATGTTGCTGACTTCCAAATTCTTAGGCCCTGAACTACCAAAAATTTGAGCTATTGGGGTATTTGTAAAAGAATGAAAAAATTCTAATATAAACATATCTCTTTTCTAAAATAGACACTAAAAATGATAAGACTTCTGGGCTGCAGAGATGGCTCAGTGATGAAGAACACTTACTGTTCTTCCAAAGGACCTGGGTTCAATTCCCATCACCCACGTGGCAGCTCACAACAGTCTGTAACTCCAGTTCCAGGAGATCTGACACCCTCACAGAGATATGCATGCATGGCAAAACAACATACACATAAGAGATAAAATGAAACAGAATTTAAAAAATCACAATTCCACTCTGGGTGGAAAAAACCGTGGTGGTTCTAAGACAGTCTCTGTTTTGCTTAGCACTTAAATAAGCCAAGCGTGTGCATAGGAGAAAGTGACCCATTTGGAAGGCACATCCATTGTCACAGGCTGGTTTTCAATGATCTCAGTTAAGCCAGCAAGAAGCTACTAGCACATTCATTTTTTCATTCTTAACTCTTAGCTTCTTCATTGACGGCCTAGTAAACCAAACCAGTAGTCCTGGGGAGGCTGCCACTCACAGGATTCTCCCTGTATTTGATTCGGACATTTTCCTCTGTTATAGTCTCCGTTTCTGTGCCACGAGAGCTTTGGTGACTAAGTCTAAAGGGCCGGGGGGGGGGGGTGTGTGTGTGAGTTTGCTGGCAGGCCGCCTGGCTCTCAGGGTGCTTGCTCAGATTGTTTGGGGTGGAGCTCAGTGCTGGCAGCCTCTAGATTTTTAGGACAGAGTTTCAAGATGATCTCCTCATCTAAAACTCCAGTCACGATTAGATTACCTTTAGGTAACGTTGAGTATATGCTTTAGATGGCAGCAGTAGCTAAAGCTGCGGTTCTCAACCTTCCTAATGCCGAGATCCTTTAGTACAGCTCCTCAGGCTGTGCTGACTCCCAACCACAAAATACTTTCATTGATACTTCATACCTGTAATTTTGCTACTGTTATGAATCATAAGGTAAGGGCTGGAGTGATGGCTCAGTGGTTAAGAGCACTGACTACTCTTCCAGAGGTCCTGATTTCAAATGCCAGCAACCACATGGTGGCTCACAACCATCTGTAATGGGATCTGGTGTGTCTGAAGACAGCTACAGTGTACTCCTATACATAAGTAAATAAATCTTTTTAAAAAAATAACTGAGAAGTGATTTCTGGAAGAATCTGGACGTAGCCACTCACTACCTTAGGCATTCAAAGCTGTAGCCTTAAATAAAAAGCTCTTCTGATCTAAAAAATGAGGGTAACCTGTTGTCTGTTTTATTTCATGTATGAATTATCAAAATGACTCCATGTAAATTAAATACAAACTTATACCTAATAAAAAATGAAAGAGATCAGTAGATGTTTTTAAGTATAAAGTCAAGGTCATAGTAATTCCTCTTGATTCGCTTCCCTTTATAATTTAAACCCCTGGTACCTGTCTACATTTGAAATGTCAAGTTCAGATTCAAACAGAAAGAACATAGTTTGCATTTTTGATGCTGGGACTCACAGAACTAATACAATTTTTGTAACTATCTGACGTTTCTACTAGAGAACAAAATCTTTGTAGTTTTATTATTTAAATGACTGTATCAGCTTTGTATCAGCCTCAACAAGAATGCAATTTTCTGGCTAAATTTTGCTTTCACATTTACAATGCATGCAACTTCATCCCGAAGTGACCATATCTAATCTGGAAAACCCCTCTGGGTACGAAAAGTCTGCAGTCTAGTCCAGGTCCTGCCTCTTCCTGGTTGTGAGTCTTTGATCAACTACTTCATCAGGAACCCTGCCCCCAGCTCTCCTGACGAGGCCTGCACCACAGGAATGCTCTGAAGAATACGTAGAATGATTTCAATAAAAAATACTTTAAGGTCTAGAGATGTGGCTCAATCTGTAAGTGTCCTGGGTTTGACCCTCAGCACCACATAAGAAGTATGGGCACTCAGACTTGCGATACTTACGCCTTGGAGAAAGGCAGGAGAATCGGGGATCAGGTTCATTTGCTTCCACATAGGGAGTCTGAAGATAGCCTGAGCTACACAAAAGCACTGAACACCATGTTCATGGCTGCACACTGACCCTAGGACACCTCACCTCACACATCCAATGGCCCAGGAGAGAGTCCCTATGACTCAAATGTGAGACAGTGTTCAAAAGGATAAGGGTCAGTTCAGGGTCATATAGGCAGCAAGTGACAGAGATGATATTTAAATCCAAAATGTGAGTGTCCCAGACACAAGGTGGGCCACTGATATTCCCCAAGATACTGTGCTATTTATACATATGTTGTGTGATTTTTAGAGGGCCTATTTAACAAAAATTACCTTTCTGAAAGACCAACAGACAAAGCAGTTTGCACTACTTCGGTGGGTCAAAATGAGAAACTTTTACCTTGATTTGGTCAAAAACTGACATATGAGGCTCTCACTAAAATACATAGCTGAAGCTTTTTCTCAGTCATTTCTTTATAGTTATATAAAACTTCTTTAAAAAATAATAATAACCATGACACTTGGATATAAAAATTTCTCCCATATTAACTATCAATGATGATTTTAAATAACCAGTCAAGACATCTGGAAAGTGCTTTGCCTACCCCAAAATTCTGCTAATGATAAATAATATCTTCAGTCATATCATTTTCTTTAGGGAAAAAAAAGCAACTTATTTTTATGTGCAGGATTGTTTGTCTACATGAATGTATGAGCACCATGTGTATGCAGTACCCACAGAGACCAGTAGAGGGCACTAGAATACGCCTCCCCCCCCCCCCCCCGAACTGGTTGTGAACTGCTATGTGGGTGCTGGGTACTTAACCCAGGTCCTCTGCAGGAGTAGAAAATGGACTTAACTACTGAGCCCGAAATAACTGCACACTGAATTTCTAGCACACCTACACTTCAGAAGTCAATGGTTCAGGAGTCCAAGTAATCTATAGGCAAAAGCCTTGGGAGACTGATGAGAGTGCTCAGGAGCTAGAGAAGTATTCCGTTCACACAGCTCCTCAGAGGAAGCAGATGTGCAGGCGCTGAGGCAGATGCGCAGGCACTGTGAACTGGGTGGGGACAGAGAATTCTTGACAACCACTCTCAGGTCGCCCTTGCTTCTACCTCCTCCAGCTATTTCTGTTAGCTCATGTGGTTCAAATCAAGACAACACAACAAGTTAGCAACTCTCTGGGGATTCTTCACTTAAATGGCCTTTCTCAGTTCCTGCAGATGGATAGCCCAGGAATGAGGATGTTACTGAAGCTTCATATGCAACAAGGAAGCAAACAGGCAGGGGGGCACATAGGGAGGTGGGAGGAGAGAGAGAGGAGGGGGGGAGAGGGTGAGGGAGAGGGAGAGGGAGGGGTGCAGGACCAGGAACAGGAGGCAGGAGACAGACTCTTACTCATCATGTAAACATTAAATCACAGTCACTTGCATCAAAGAGAGAGAAAGAGAGTGGGGGAGGAGAGAGACAGACAGAGAGACAGAGACAGAGAGAGACAGAGACGGGAACAGGCTTCGTTGTTCACACATGTTCATGTTGTTCAATGGCTTATCACCATGAAGACAACGTTCCATTATTACTTAATCCTGCTGTGTTTTTTGGAAACATATCACAAATGAAACCCAAGAAAACACCCATGTATATATATTATATTTTGCCACGGACACATACAAAGACAAAATAATAATATATTTTTCTAATCGGTAGGAGATAGATTTTAGTTCCTAAGTATATACCCCATTGCTTTGTACAGAGCTCTTGGAAACAATGCATCTCTTGGAATGCGAGATGCCATGCCAGTTCTAGGGCCGCGGTTGCGGGCAGTGAGGACACGGGCAGGCATGCTGATGGGCAGGAAGCTAGGTGGCTCTAACTCTTGGAGATACACCTTATTAGCCTTGCCGGGGAGCTAATAAATCTCCACTACAAGGACCGGGCACTTGCTGCCTGCGAGGCCTGCCTCCTTACCTTTGACATGGGGGAGGAAGTGGTGTCGGAAGGGGGGGTTGGGACGGGAGTCGCTGTGGGTGGAGCTGAAGCTGCTGGTGCGCAGGGGAGACCACCTGTGCACACCAGGAGACAAGAGCTCTGTGCGGCAGGGAACCAACGAACCAACCAACCGGGGCAGGGCGAGGTGGAAACAGAAAAGAAGAAAGAAATTAACATGGGAGCAGGGCAGGTGCCCAAGGTGGGGAGGACATGGAGAGCGTTAATCAGGAATCTGAAAAAGGAGGAAGGCAAGAGGGTTAGGAACGGACCTGTGGGAGGGGCTAGGCCGAGGGCGGAGTCTGCAGACAGCCCCAAGTGGACACAGAGTCAATCTTTGGGAATAAATGGCTTGTTGAACTTGCTCTCCGGGACATTGGAATGATAATGCCAAGTACACAGCACCAGGGCTGAGCACAGCACATAGACTCAATAGCTGCTTTTAAAGTGTGTTCAACAAATCAACCCTTGGAAATGAGTGCAGACAGCAGACAGTCATTTCAAGAAACGTGAAGAAGCATACATAAATACAAAGGTTTGGTTTTGTTTTGTTTTAGTTGCAGGCTGATCCCAATGAAAATTGCATTTTACATCCTATTATGCATAAGGAAATCTCTGTTGTATTAGCTGAACAGGCAGTTACATAGGAAGCTGGCAGTGGTGGGGACTCTGGAGACAGGAATCCAGTCGCTCAGAGGGAGAATGGACCACTGTCAAAACTCAACCCAGACTCAGGGAATTAAAACACCACCTGGCATCCAGAATTTACAGGGTGGACACTTGGTTACACAGACATCACACAAGCATGTGACTGGGTTAACTTTTAGGCATCACAAACGTCTTGATGCTAAATGCTTGGTGTCTTGCACATGTGTGCTATATTGGAAGAGGAGGTGGAGAATATTCTGGGCTGTAGCAGCAAAGCGCCATGACAGAGGAGACCAAGTTTTCTCCTGCCCACTAAATTCATAAGGAACAACTGTAGTGGAGTGGCCACTCCCTTGCTATTCAAAGTGCTTTCAAAGGACAATTGCCCTGTGGCCACATGCTACTCTGACAAAGTCAGGGCAGGGTTTAGTGGTCTCAGTATATATTGTATGTAGAATAGTACCAAAGTGATTTCAAATTACCAAAAGAGTAAATAAAGACTCATGGCTGGGTACAAGTAAAATGACTATAGTTATATCCTGAAAAAGAATACCCTGAAAACATTCATTTAACATAATTTAATAAATACTAAATATGTTTAAGTCTATGTGTGTGTGTGGCCCTGAGAACTGACCTCAGGGCCTCCTCACACATGATAGGCAAGCACTGTACCATGAGTCACATCCCAGCCTTGTCCAGAGAAACCCATCTATTAATGAAGGACCCAGCAGTTTTCAATCCTCTGTGGCCTCAAGAAGACGGCAGCCTTTCTATATTCTGGTCGTTCCTATTGGTTTTAATTCTTGAATATTTTATTTATAAGCCAGCATTGCCATATGTTTGTTTCATTAGCCTCGCCAGCAGCAAGAAGCTTAAAATGGAGTCTTCTAGATGTATAGAACCACAAGTTCTTGTAGATGCTTTTCCACGACTCTGTTTCTCAGGGGATCCTGATCTGTGCTGGGGACTTCCATTCTGATCCACACACAGGAGCTTCACTTAGAGCCTCAGGGACTGAGACCTCTAAAGATCGGAGCACTTCATACCTGCTACCTCAGGATAGCCACTCCATTCCTGAGGCTGATTTCAACTCTTGGGACTCAGGAGTGGACTCAAAGTTACCCAGTAACTCTCAGGTCTCCTCCAGAAGGGGTTTGACCACGCATGCACTCACTATCACAATGCGTGCCTGGGTGAGGGCTTTAAACTTTCCAACCAATGGATAACATTGGACTTGGGAAGATGTAGATAAATTAGAAAAACATATTTTCTTTCAGAGATCTTTGTTTTCAGTTTCAGGGGAATGAGATTTCATCCAGTTCTTTAAAAATATCCTTTGTTCTCAGCAGGTCAGTGTCAAAATGAAATTTAATAGCTCACAGTGAACGCAAGGATAGAATGACTGATTTTAAAGACATAATACAAAATAAAGACAGACACCAGCTTTCAGTTTGTTCTATCAGAGGGCTAGAAATGTTTAACAGCCAGGGTTTTTAATATTCTGCCAATGGCGTGAAAAGAAAAATCACACAGATACATATTTATTATATGGAACAGATCCAGGGGAGATTGATCCTTACCAGGTCGGTGGAAGTGCTGGGGCGAGCGAGACGTAGTTGGAGTGTAACTGTGCCGGCTATACACAGGGGAGTTGATGGAGCCCTGGCTGGTGGACCTGTGGATCATCCGATCCCGGACATCCTGATAACCCTGCAGAAAGGTGTGAGAAATCGTGATTCCAAAACATCTTCACACAATAGTGGACATTTCTAGGTAAAACTCAGTCCTCAGAGGTAGCTGGGGAATTGCTGTTATAAGTGTCTTCATTTCGCATTCTGGGTTATAGTGTCTTCATTTAGCATTCTGGGTTACAGTCAATAAATATTCACGAGCATGGATACTCCATGGCCAATATGTTCTGCTCACAATCAACAGTCACTGTAGTTATTAAATTTTAAGGTATAAATATATATAAATGCCAGCAGTGCTAGAAGAGGAATAGTTCCCATAGTCACACTGGGGCTGAGATCTGAAGCTGTACTGTGTGTCCACATCGGATCCCATAGTGGTTTGTCTTCACTGCCAACTAAACAGATTTACAGACGCCATGGAAAACATATCCCTGGGTGTGTCTGTGAGGGTGTTTCTAGAAGATTTAAGTTTTTGGGGAAGAAAGAAAGACCCACCCTGAATGTGGGGGGCACTGTTCCATGAGCAGAGGTCCTTACTGAACATCAGTGAGACAGAGAGCTGAGCACCGGCCTCCCTCTCTGCTTTCTCACTGGGGCAACCAGCTGCCTCCTGCTCCTTAGCCATGACTTTCCCATCTTGAAGGACTGTCAATCAAAATTGGCTCTCCCTCCCCCTGGCGCTCCTTTCCTTTACTCCACTGCTTTTCTAGAACGTTTTATCACAGAAACTAGAAAAGTACCCCAAACAGATCTGCAAACAGTAAGATCAATAGATCCTGGGTACCACTGGCCTCTTGGTGATGGAGAAGCATGGGCCCCAGCAAGTCACGGACCCATGCACTGACACGCGACAGGTACATACAGCACTTGCTTCTGAACCAAAGCCCTGACACTAAGCACTATTCTGGGGACACTATTCTGGGGACATATATAAAGTTGCTGTTCCTGAAGAACAAGTTGGTGGTTTCCTAAGATAATTAACTACTCCTCAGCCTGGGAAACAGCCCAAGGAAATAACTGTAAGCACCTTCATGATATCACAGGGGCAAACCTTTGTATTATGCTCTTGACAAATTAGAGAATAATGAAGAAATTAGTGTATATTGCTTTCATCTAATATAATAGTGCTGTTGGGATATTACCTATGTCCAAACTCAGAAAATGGTGCATTAGGCAATAGGCACAAAAAATACCTGTCTGTGCAAAGACACAATAAAAAAAAAAATAGTAAAAACAGGGCTGGAGAGATGGCTCAGTGGCTAAGAGCACTGACCGTTCTTCCAGAGGTCTTGAGTTTGATTTCCAGCAATCACATGGTGGCTCACAACCATCTGTAATGATCCAATGCCCTCTTCTTGAAGACAGTGCCAGTGTACTTACATAAAATAAATAAAGCTATAGAAAAAAATAGGAAAAACAAACAAACAAACAACCTGAAGAGTTCAGGTAGTGTTTTCCACTTTGGGGATTTGCTGTACTATGAGGTTTTTGCCAGACACAACATAGTAAGAAGCTGAAGGAACATATGAGCAGTGGCTACAGTAACAGCGTAGTAAGTGAGGCTCTGGGAGCTTGACAGCAAGCGGCAGGGGATCCTGGGTCTGTAGTAATTGGCTGCAACACAGTAACCACCAAACCTCCTAGATGATGGCTCCACTTTGAAGCTGGTCAAATGTAAATGTAAAAGGCTGTTAATTTCCAGGGTGGATGAATAGCTATGTATTGGTCATAGCACTCTGTTGGAAACAAAAATGCTACAGACTTTCCATCTCAGATTACAGAGAACTCCCACTGTGATCAGTTTGATAAAAGTATCCAGCAAGGCTGGTGTATAGTTAGTTCAGTGGGTAGAGTGTTTGCATGCATGAAGACCTGGGTTTGATCCTCAGCACTGCATAGAACAAGTAAGGTGCATGCCTGTACTTTCAGTGTTCAAGAGATGGAGGCAGGAGGACTAGGAGACCCACACTGGTCAATGGCTTCAGTTCCTGCAGATCTGTCCTGGCTACTGTTTCTTACCAGCAGGGCAGGACTGGATCAGGAGGAGGCCACTTTTACTCTCTTGTCCCCCTTACGAGTGTGCTGCTGTCATATGGTCCTGGTTGGTGTACAAAGTAATCCTTGCAAGCATTGTAATCAATTCTTCTGTCCCTTAGTGCATCTATGCTTTTCAAGTACAGACAAGGTCCAAGCCATGCCCAAGCCACCATGAATCCAGCCAAATAATACTTACTTCTGCAGATGGAGTTGGAGACAAAGTCCTTGGAGACTGGAAGAAGAAGAGAATTTTAAGTCAGTGCATCGGTTAACTCCCTGCCAGTTTTGAGGATGGTAAAAGCATCACTGTAAACATACAAGTCACCTTCCACAGCTGGTTAACTCAGGAGACAGGAGGCTGGTGGGAAATTCTAGCAAGGGTCCCAGGAGAGTCAGGAATATTCCTACCAAGAAGCATGGCTTTAATGACTGTATTGTTGGACTGGTTGGAACTCCTTTCCTTCCATATCTGACTGTGTTTATAACTGTGTTAGACAGCTAAGGAAATGCAGAATTTTGCAGCAATTACTGTAAGATAGTTTGGTAGGTCTGTGATGACCCTCACATCACCTACCTCCACTGTCTGCTGTTTTGGGGTTGACTTCTGTTATCAACAGGAGAAGTGCTTTCACCCCAGGACCTTGCCACCAGTACCTTTTAGACAACTGCAGAGCTCACTCAACTCCAGTGAAGTCTGTGTTCAAACTCACTTCATACCTCATGATCCCCATTCATACTTTCCACTGTTGCAATAACTTCCTGCCATCTCTCTGTTCACACTTTCCATCATAACACCAACTTCCTGTGATTCCCAGTTCACACTTTCCTTCACACCTCCTGTGACTGCCCCATTCACACTTTCCTATATACCTTCTGTGGTTCACTGTTCACACTTTTCTTCACACCTCCTGCCATCCCTCTGTTCACACTTTCTTTTATCACACTAACTTCCTGTGATTCCCAGTTCACACTTTCCTTCACACCTCCTGTGACCCCCGTTCACACTTCCCATTCACACTTTACTTCTGATCTTCTATGATGCCTCATTCACACTTTCCTTCACACCACCCATGAGTCCCCATTCACACTTTCCTTCACACCTCTCAAGACCTCTCACACCTCACACTTCCCTTTGTTGCACTAACCCCCCTAACATCACTGCATGTCTGCTTCTTTGCTGACTGGCTCCTGCTTAACTCTGTCTATAACCATGTGTTTCCCAGTGACTAGAGTGAGTTTTGTAGTGAGTGAAATGTTTACAAGTGAATCCAAAAGGCCTTTAACTAGCACTATAAACAGAATTTCAGAGGACTCTTGCTTTTAGGATTTGTTCCTCTCCCATGCTATTAGTAAGCTGACAGACTACCATACTCACCAAGCTTCCTTATGGTCCTCAGGTGCTATAGCCTACCTCTAGGGCTCAAAGCTTTGATGGGTAAGGATGGCCTTCCTAGAGAGAAGAAGCTGGGCATGACCTTGCCAATGGTTAGCTTGATCCATCCACTCATATACTTTCCAAATATGCCAATAATTATATTAAATTTTAAGTTTACTTTGTGTGACTGTGTATATGTGTGTGTCTCTGTGTATACATGCATGCATGTATGTATGTGTATGACTGTGTATACATGCATATACTCACATTCGTGCATGTACACACACATGTACACATGTATACACACAAGTCACATATATGCATACATATATGCATGTGTGTGAGTAGGCCAGAGGTCAATGTCAAGTGTCTCTTTCAATTAATTTTTTGAGAGAGTTCTTGATAGACCTGCAGCTCACTGGGTCACACTTGCTGGACAGCAGACCCCAGGAATCCTTCCTTCTGTCTCCACCACCCAGCACCAACATGGCAGGAACATGCTGCCAAACTGGGCTTTTTATATGGGTTCTGGGAATCGACCTCAGTCTTCAGGTTTTGTGGCAAGTTCTTCACTGACTGAGCTACCTCCCTATCCCTTCTGTGGCTTTAAAATAACTCATGGTTCTACAAAATAAGTGTCATAACTGATAGAAGAAGTAATAGAATAGCCTGTAGTGTTTACTCAGCGACAAGCTCCATGCATTCAAAGGAAGTTTATTAATGTATCTAATTTTTGTCCCAAAGGGGCATCCTCTATGAACAAAGAAAGCCACAGGCCACAACTTTAGGCTGGCACATAACAGTGGATTGTGAGAACCGGTGGGATGTTAGCATTTTTGTTGGATGTCAAATATTGGTCCAATCTAACAAGCTCACTCCTTATAGACAACCTGACACGTTTGCTTTCCAAGTCCTGAGTTAGTAGTAGGTGGCACAGCCAGATTTTAAATCACCTAAACTTCATTTTTAAGCCAAATTTCTGCTTGATATTTTGTTGTTCCAGAGGAAACTACTGGAAGAATACAAAACAATAACACACAACACACACACACACATACCACCCAAGAAAGTACACACAACACACATGCACCCTTAAAACCACGAAAAACCAACATTTCCCTTTTGCATATACATCTTGAACTTGAAAAAAGACACCTTAGCACCGACTTGAGGGCCAGTCTTTATGTACTTTGCTCAGAAAGTTAGCCTGACCCTTGACCTCTGAAATTCTGAAATCTAGTAGTAGCCAACAGCCCAGACCAACCATCTGTAGATGCAGTACAGTAAGCAAACCACCAGGTGGCACTATGGAAAAATGCAAGTCCCTTGCCAGACTGGGGACCTTAATACAGGCTGTGCTCTAGAATAAAACCTAGATTGGGAATCAGCAAAGAAGAGGAATAATTGTAAATACACAAAATTATTATAAAACAATAAATACTAGTGCGCATAACTGGGAACAAATCAAAGCCAGCATTACATTTGCATGCCTTTTGAGGGAGTGGTGTTGAGACAGGATTTTTCCAAGCTCCTGCTGTATCCCAAAGGCTAGCATGACATATGTGCCTCGAGCGTTTGGTTTGTCTTATCTAGGCATCGTGGGAGGCCACAGACTACAATCTTCTCTGGCCTTGGCTGGAGGGTCCAGTTAAGTCCAGTACTTGATAATATCTCTCTGAATAGAGTCCAATCAGGCTACGGATGACTCCAACTTAAATAATGAATAAGACAGAGAAAGGGCACGCTGTGGGAAAGCATGAGTGTGTCACTCTGTTCAAGCTTTCAGGGCCAAGCTGTAGTAACAATGAAAATAAAGGGTCTGGTCTATATGAGTTCGAGGCCAGCCTGGTCTACAAAGCCAGTTCTAGGACAGCAAAAGCACACAGAGAAACCTCGTCTTGAGAAACCAACCAAGCAAACAAAATGGTAAGTGAGAAAATTAGAATAAGTTGAAGGGGCGGAGGGAGACGGCGTATGGTCAGGGTGCGAGGTGGCAGTAGGGAACCTCTAACCCTAGGCGCTAGCACAGGGGAGAGAGCCCTCTAGGCTGAGAAACTCTGGCCCAGCAGAAGGGCAGGCCTGCTCACTGAGCTGTTGTGAGCCTTAGAAGGGGCCACAGTCGCGGCCACTGCCACACTGAGCATGTGCAAGTCTGCCCCTCCTCACTGAGCATGCGCAAGTCTGCCCATCCTCGTTGCTCTTCAGTTTCCTGAATCCATATAAGCATCTCCAAAGAGCTGTTTGTCATTACTCTACTTTCCTGAAGAAGGAACTGGGATCACGGTGACTGTCACATGACCATCGAAACCAGCACGTGGTAACACCTTCGGTTGAACCCCAGTAATCGAATCAAGGAACCTCAGCTGTCATCATCCATACCACCTTTCCCTCCATTCATCCTCCACTAACATGTCAGAACTGAAGCTACTCAAATTTAAGGGTGAGGTCTTACATCTCAGGGTCCCTAGAAATGCACTTCCAAGTTATCTGAAGGCCAAGATACCTTATGACCTCCTTCCCTTAACACACACACACACACACACACACACACACACACACACACACACACGCACGCACGCACGCACGCACGCACGCGCACGCACGCACAACCTCGGGTCCCATTGGCTAATTTCTTACCTCTCTGTACCCTTGTTTAGGAGAAGGTCATGGGATAGGTTCTCAATCCCTCACATCACCAGGTACAGAACTCTTGAGAGTGTCGGCAAAGTCTGACATAGCTTAGTCCCAAACAGTGGTTCTTATAGAGGTGAGTGAAACGGGGCACGGAATGGCCATGCTGCTTGCAATCCCTGGGAATCCATTACCTCTCCAAGGCTCTGTCTCTCCTGCTTGTCCTCATAGCCTGATGTATAGAAAGGCTCATAAGTAATGAGATCTGGACGCTCGATGTCATAGATCGCCTTGACCTTGGGGATGGCTGCTAAGTCCTTGTAATCCAGGATTTCATTGTCTACTTTTGCCTAGCAGAGTTAAACGGAGAGAGAAGTTAATCCTCTATTTCAGTTTGCCGAGAAATTATCCTCAGTGCCATTTATGCCTTGCTTAAACTGGGATTCTTAAACCAAGCCAAACGCCTTGCTGCGTGATGTCACACATCCTTTAGGAAGGATCAGTGCCTCTATTAATCAATGCCTCTATTAATCACGCTTAAAAATAAAATATCATCAAAGGCTTAGGAATGGGTGTGTATAGAATTTAGTGAATAAAGAAATATTTCAACCTTCAGAATAGTTTCTTAATACAGAGAGAAAAAAAACTCAAATAGATGGTAAATAAATCTTCTCAGATAGCTAAATATAAGTACTGCATATTGAAGAAACTAAATATGTAAATATCTTCGTGGCAAAATTTAATAATACCAGAAGCGGCATTATAAAATGGGCAATTGATCCCCTAAATATCTGCACACATGTTAGGTGCAACAATCTTTTAAGCTCTATCTATCCCATGTGGCTGCACCTTCAGGATCTTCTAGCAGGATCCTTGGGGGTCAGCTTCCTTTCTTGGACTCTCCATCCCACGGTGCCAATCCTCAGACCCACCTGCTCCCCCCAGTGTCCCTTCTAGAAGTGATACTTACATAGATAGTATGACCTGGCGAGCCAGGGATGCTGGAGCCTGGTCTAGAATAGACACTTTCAGAGGAGGTCCTGGTGGGCTGCAAAATAAACAGCGAGTGGTCTGTGAGACTTCTGACATCCCAGGCACCCAAGCCTCATGGAAAACTCAACCAGCTAAGAAAGGAGAGACCTGTGAGCGTGGCCCAGGACGGAAGGTACACACTTGAAGGAAAGGGCCTGAAAACCAGTGTCACGGTGGCTTTCGTGGCCCTTCCTCTTCCTTGTCCCTTACAGAACCTTTGGGCTTGAACCTGAAACATATCTTGAAGCTGTGCGTTTCAGCCCAGCTCCATACCAGCCCAGTGTCCCAGTTCTAGTGAGCAACTCTAGTCTTCAGAATCACTGCAGAGCACACCTCTGCCTGGGCTTCCCTTGCCCCTCACGGGCTTCCTGCTCACCTCTGCCCTCCTCATGTCCTCTTGGCACCATGGGGTTATTTCAAGAGAGAAACCTTTTCGGAACCTGGTTCCTTGTCACTGTGCTGATTTTGCCTCGGTGGTCAATTTAGTATGAAATCACAGCTGCTGGGGCCTCAGTATCAGGTCCCCATCTCCTTCTTCCTCGTCATTTATCACCTACCCTCTCATGAACAGGCCTTGTGCCCCCGCCTCCAGCCTTTTGTCCTGGCTGCTCCACTGCCTGACTGGCCCTTCCCACCAGCTCTCCTTGGTTGGTTGCTTTTCTTCCTCCAGCCTTGAGCTCACCCCTCAGAGGCCTCCCACCTCTTCCTCAGTTCAAGTTCACAGACCATTCCTCTTGCTGTTGTCTCTCATTGTCAACCCTAATTTTTCCTTCGTGAATTAACTCCTGATGAGGAGTTCATTGATTTCCTCATATTGCCCCACATCCCCCTTTATTAGAGAAACAGTGCACAGAGATATAAATATTTGGAGGAAGGAATGAGCTATCATTTATTTGTAAGTGTATACTCAGGTTTATTACATGGGTTGAGTGTAACCAGAGTCCCTGTGTTGTGTGTGTGTGTGTGAGCGGTGATGAGCTCCTGGAAAGATGGAAGAGGCAGGGTGTGGGGCAGGAAGAGGAGGTACAAAGCAGGATCAGTGGGTTTTTATCTCTGGTTGGCATGTTCTGGAACATTCTATAAAGAAAGCAAAGCCCTCATGCAAGTCTTCCTCTTGTCTGTGTAGCTACTTCCTGGGGAGTAAAACCTATAAAGCTAAAACAGGAACAGGCCCCTTTCCTCTCTGATACGGTCGGCTTCAGTTCAGTACCTTGAATAGGACAGAAAGTGCCCAGAAGAACTTGGACTCAGGGCACTGAGTACCTCATGTCTGAAGCAGGGACCACAAAGACAACCTGGCCAGCTCAGGGCAGCAGTGGTCAGACTCGCTGTGAAAGGCAGGGCCTGCCAGAGGTTGTAAGCTGCCATTCTCTGGTTGTCTGGGACTTCTGCAATAGCTGAGTAGAGGTGGTAGGAGAAATCACAGCGCAGCCAGGAGGAGGTGTGCCTGACTCAACAAGCTGGGCCTTCTCTCCAACACCTGGTATGAACCCGTGCATTCCTCTAATTGTGACTAGACTGACAGGTCTCCAGGAACAATGAATCCCACTGAGAAATATCCTGGGTTTCCTAACATTGCCCAAATATATCTGGTTTCAAGATCCATTTCCTAGCCCCCAAACAGGCATGGCACAAGCAAAATGCAGGCTCCTTAAAAAAAAATGTTGCCCCTCAGAAGGGTGGAACAAAGCAACAAGAATGTGCACATGTGTGTGTGTGGGGGGGGTAATGCACATGCAAATGTGTTTGAGGATGTATGTGTGTATGTGTGTGTGAGCATGTATGTGTGAGGGGATAATACACATGCAAATGTGTTTGCGTGTGTGTGTGTGTGTGTGTGTGTGTGTGTGTGCAGGGGGTGACACGCGAGTATGTGTTTGTATGAAGGCCAGAGGACAACCTCAGGCATCATCTTCAGGAATGCTGTCATGAGACACGGTATCTTCATTGGTCTGGAGTTCACATGTCTTTCTATCCTTGCCTTCCTTTACACTGGACAAAACACAGCTACATACAACATATCAAGGTTGAAGTCTGCTTCTGGAATCAAGTCACTCTTTTAAATCCTGGCGACACAAGTTTTTCCTTTTAAAAACTTTTCTCCTCAACTGTTCAACTTGGACGACCTAGGGAGGCAGAACTCCCAACAACTACGTCTGCAGGGCTGAAGAAGCGGAGGCATACAGCTCCAGGCGCTTAGCCAGGCATATGTAGGTGGTCTCAGGTCATAAGGGGCGGAGTGACCTGTGCTCCATACCTACTGAGAATATTCTCCGGGTGCCCATGGGCTGCAGCTACAGAACTTAAAAGTCAGACATGTCCCGGCTTGTCAGAAGATCTGTCACAGCTAGGGTGCTTTCCCACCTGGAGCTGTCAGTGCCCTCTTCCTTGAGGACCCTGTGTAGGGACTTCAATCCCTTCATACACAGTGACTTCTACCCGTGGCTCATCCCTAGCATTTGACACTGTGTGCTGTCTGCCAAATGGTTCTGGGTTTGCTGCCCTGTGGACTCTGATCAAGGCTTGAAGGACACTGGTTTTTACCATCGTAGACTGGTTCAACTCACGGAGATTAGATTATTCTCCTTTATGAAGGTAAAATTATTTTTGAAAGCTGAACGATTATCTTTGGGGTTTTTATCCTAAATGTTAAGATTTTATTTTATTATTTTATTGTATTATATTGTGTTTTATTGGTCCCAAACCCTCTCCTATCTTATATTTTGAGAAGGAGCCTGAGTTGCCCAGGCTGGCCTTGAATGTATAATTCTTGAAGGGACTCTAGCCAGCTCACAAACATGGCTCTGGCAAGCCTTGCCTTCTGCCTTGCTAAAAATCACTAGACTACATTCCTAAAGTGATCCTCCACTGTCTATAATCCCTTACTTGGCCACTTCCTGTGTTTGAGGCTGACCACAGAGGTCCAGCTATCAAAGTATTGAAGCCCAGCAAAAGCTTCCTTAGCCTGCCCTAATTAATACACACTATTAATTAAACAGCCCATCCTAATGTGGGGCTTCTTGGTTATCCTTTAAAAATTGCCATTTGCCTGTGGGCCGTGTCGTCCCCCTCTCTATCCAGAGGCAGACTTTTGTCCTCCAGGATAAATATCCTTGCCCCCTCTCCTATTCTCCTATCTCCTGTCTTTGTCTCTTATTTCCTGCCCCGTGTCCCTCTGGGGCAAATAAATCTCCTTTGTGCTGAGGACTTGGTCTTGGGGACCCTGAGCTGATATTTTTCATTTCAAAAATCCTGCCTCAGCCTCCAGAAATTGACATTCAATTAGAAAAATCTAGTATTTTATAAACCATCATCTTATTATTAAAACAAAAACGACAAAAAATATATAAACCCAAAACTAAAACAAAGCCATCCTATTTTTCCAGTTATTTATTTATTTATTTTTCCTAATGGCTACAAGGTTCGTCACTGTGACCAAGACAGTGCCTGACAGCCCCGGATCTCCAGTATGTAGCACATTACCACTCAAATCAAAATTCACTTCAACCTGGAAGCCCTCATTTCCTAAGCGCCATCTCTTCAAAAGCCCTTATTATTAACCTCCAGTGTCCCTCACTGGATGACGTCTAAATCCTGTAGGTGACCCATATTTTGTATGTTTAGATGCAATTATTTAACCTACATTACTCACATCAACTCAGTGTCCCCTGGGCAACCTGGCATGAACTGGATTCACTAACTCATTGGTCAGCAGTTTTTGTTACTAGTTTGCCTTCCAAGTGTTTAGATGGGGAGGGGGGAACCACTCTCTTGTCTATATTATACATATATAATACACATGGAGGTGACTTCAAATTCCATCCCAAAGACCGCCCACTTCCCTCCTCTACTCAGTAAAGGAAAGCTAGATGCTGTAGCTGCTGAAAGAAAACACATCTGTTTCCTTTCCTTTAAACACTGTCTCCACACAGCACAAAACCAACAGCTTGCAGCAGAGTCAGAAAGACAAAGCTGACTTTTCTTAGGCTACAACTCGGGTGGGGTGGGTAGGAGAGCACAGGTAGGTGAAGGGCTGGGTATGGCTGTGGTCTCTTGAAGTGTTTTTCCGGGGAGATTGGGCAAATAGTTTAATCTTTGACAGCAGGAAGGAGCCTCCTTCTCGACCCCTGTTGCACAGAACTGTCCTCACTCAGCCCTTCACCTCACTCGGCCCTTCAGGAAGGTCGCTCACTCTGCTTCGGATTTCCCTCAAAAAGGTGCTGTTGTTTTGTTTTTTTTAAATGCAGAGAGACTTCCCTGGGATACTGAAAACTCACTTCAAATGACCAGGAGAGCAAAAGGCTGTGTCTCACTGCTCAGCAGCAGTGAATGTGAGCCTTTGAAGAGCTTTCTAACTGCCTGTCAGGTGATCCCTTTGTCTATCTGTGCAACCATTGCAGAGCTACAGTATCCTAAGTAGGATTAAAGTGAGAGAAGTTTCGGTGTTTCTGCTCCAATTTACCACAAGCTTTATATTTAAGGCATTGAGCACTTACCAGAACTCTGGATTTGTAAGTGGAGAAATGACATTGCCACTTACTTTCCTTAGGAGAGAGCTAGAAAGCCCTTTGCTGCCCCACCCCCAGCTCCCTTCAGCAGCCGCAGGGATGTCAAGGCTCCCTCCATCTAAAGCCATGCTCTAAGAAGGGGGGAGAAACTACAGGGTGATGGGTAACCAGATCAAAGATCTTGGGAGCACCTAGGACTACTGGCAGAAGGTGGCCGCTCTATATA
The DNA here is from genome assembly GCF_900095145.1 of Mus pahari. Taxonomy (NCBI): domain Eukaryota; kingdom Metazoa; phylum Chordata; class Mammalia; order Rodentia; family Muridae; genus Mus; species Mus pahari. The sequence continues at coordinate 168,156,286 of NC_034590.1, forward strand.
AGCGCTGCTGGGGTGACAGTACCTGCCTGGGGTTTTTGTTGGAGTTCACCAGACAGGGTGGCGACAGAAGCTGCAGAAGAAGGAATCCTTTTAGAATCTATCTGTACACACTGCATATAAGGAAGGGATGAAATGGACTCTTCAGGGAAAACCATTCGTGCTTGGGGAAGATGAAGAAAGAACCCCTCGGTACACTCACCTCCCAACCAGAGACTATTTCAGGAGCACCATCAGCCTTTGTAAAGGTCGAGGGCCGGGCTGTTTCTGTGGGACTGCCTGCTGACCAAAGACCAGCAACAAGGCAGGGGATACTGCGGTGACATTAATGAGATAGCAAGCTACGTGGCTTCCTTGTTCTACACACACACACACACACACACACACACACACACACACACACAGCCTTGAACAGCCACCTCCTTGGGAAAATGCACATGGGGATCTGTTTGGTCTGTCATAGATTTGCAAGACATGCAGGTGAAGGAAAACAGCCTGGTGCCCATTTGGTCAGGTCATAACTTTGCCTTCAATGAAATGCAGCAGGAGAACCTTGAGAACCTTTTTTTTTTTTTTTAAATGAATGCAAGTGGGGCTGGAGAGATGGCTCAGTGGTTAAGAGCACTGATTACCACTCTTCCAGAGGTCCTGAGTTCAATTCCCAGCAACCACATGATGGCTCACAACCATCTGTAATGGGATCCGATGCCCTCTTCTGGTGTGTCTGAAGACAGCTACAGTGTACTTGTCATATACGTGAAATAAATAAATCTTAAAAAAATACATTGAATGCAGGTGACCACACTTGGCCATGAGAATGCTGTATGCTCCTGGTATATCATGAATCAGCAATGCTCGACATTTGGCCTATATGCAAATGTCTCTGCTGCTCCCACGGGGCTAATTCCTCTAAGCAATCAATCAGAATATGTTTCCTTTGAGCATGGCTTCAATTTTTAACTTTTACCTGTAATTCAGAGGGACGGAAAGAGTGACCTTTAAATGTAAATTTTAAAAATGACTTTTGTTTTAGAAGGTGATTGTTCTGCAGCAAAAACCAGGGCTTATTTCTGGGGTGTGGCGTCCCCGACTGTCCCCAGAGGGAAGCAGATGCACCTAACACCACTTCCTTTACATGGTGCAAACGGCTGCTGTGCTGGTGAAAGGGGCTTAAAGGGTCTGAGTGTCTGGAGCACTTGGCAGCTCCCAGGCTTCTGAAAGATGCTGGTGAGCAACCCTCACCTCTTGTCATCACTGAAGGAGACCTTGACAAACATCATGCTTTCTCTGCTGGGTCCCTAAGGTGTTTACAACTTTCTGAGGGGAGCTAATGGTGACTTCATTGATTTTTCTTTTTTTTTTTAATGGCTGAATAATGGGAATCAGATGTCCCTTTAGAACAAGGCCAAGAGAGGAGGAGATGTTATTAAATACAGGTCCTCAGTTCCATCTCTCTGCTCCAAATTTCTTAAACGAAAGGGGACAGAGTCCCCTGCGGCACAAGCTAGAAACAAGTAAAAATCCACCTTTGAAATAGCGCTTTCCTGCAATTCAGGAAATAAGCATCAGTTCACTAAAGCATCAACAGGGGGAGGCGGATAGTGCCAGTTAGGAATGTACTATGATTGAAAAGGAAGCTTGCTCTAAGCAGGCCCATTGGCAGCTGGGACAACCTTCAGCTATTCTTGTGGTTTCAGGAAACTTCCCTTCTGTTGTCTCTTGGAGCTTCGCACCGGGGCCGAACTTTAAAAATAGAATAAAGATCCTATGCAAACCAAGCTGGTGGCCAGGCAGGCATCATGGGGTGGGGCCTGAGGCCTGGAGTTGAAGAGCCCAAGTCTGCAGTGCCTCACTCTTCACAGGTTCTGCAAGCCTGTGGTCTGCTGTCAGCCTCCGGTCACAGACAAAACCTCAGGGGCGCCTCTCTAAAGGGTTCCTGCCACCTTCAGCTTCTCTAACGTGGTGGCTTAGTAAAAAACGAAAGCCCCCGAGATTGTCATCCTTAGCGAGGGTCTGGAAGGCTCAGGATGGAGGTGGAGGCACACAGATCAAACAGGTGCTGGCTTGCAGCAGAGATTTGGAGCGTCTCATCCGGGCCCACGGGAGCCACTTCTGAAAAGTTACCTGTGGTTTCGCAGGTACTTGGAGTCTCCCCCTGCTCCTGTTGCAGGCAACAGTTAACACTCCGGTAGCCCTTGGTTTCTCTGTCACTGTCCACTTGAGCACAATGGGAAAAGATGGCTAATATGCTCATAGCAACCTAGGTTTCAATACCAGTTCCTCTCTCACCAAGGGGGAGACTGGGGAAGGTACCTAGGTGTATTGGAGGAGAGACATCTTATGAGACTAACTCTCATAGGAATTCTTTGGAAATTCTGCAGGGCGAGGCCAGCTTCCCCTTCTTTTCCTCCCCCTCACTGTGGGCACTGCTGCCTTTAGCTCCCGGCTTACAGGTGCCCTTCCAGCTGCCTCTCCCCACCTTCACGTTTCAATCTTATCTGTCCTCAAATTTACAGGCTGCTTCTATCCTAGAACTGCCCCTAGAGAACTCCTTATCTAACAATCCCAAGACCGTGATCCACAGGACCCATGTCGGCATCAAATTCCAAGTCTATTTCACTGTGTAAAGGGCATCAGATGGTTGTGAGCCACCATGTGGTTGCTGGGAATTGAACTCAGGACCTCTGGAAGAGCAGTCAGTGCTCTTAACCGCCAAGCCATCTCTCCAGCTCCCATGTGTCTTTCCTAACCCTACAAAGCTGGATACACAGCTTCCAGCCCAGCACTGTACTGAGTGTGTGGAAAATATTTGTTCAGTGAACAAATGTAGGGGCACAAGATCAAACAGCGGCTCCCGTGTGCTAGCTTTAATCAAAACGTCAGTTCAGCCATTGCTCAGAAGGCAAGCATCTATCAGAGAAGAAAACCAACCAACTGGGGCTGCGAGGAGCACTCGTGGGGTGAAGAAAGCCGCTACCTTCTACGGGAGCTGAGAAAGTTAGAAGGTAAAAGCAGCCTGGGGAGGGGTTGAGGAGGGAGATGGAGGGAAGCAACGGAAGCCTGGGCCTAGGACAGCCGCTTAAAGCCACACAGCGCCAACCTGCAGAGCTGGGGACCGTCCTGTGCGACGAATCAGACTTTTGGGATAAAAGAAATCAGATGAAGAGCGCGGAATGTTTGGTGGCTGCCATGAAACACGAGAGAAAGGAAGAATGAATTTTTAAAATAGCCTTATTCAGAAATACTATGAAGACTACATAAAAGAACTGAGGGAAAATGGACAGTAAATAGCGACTGACAGACATGTGTGCTGCGTCAGGGGTCAATTCGGGGCCCGTATGAAGTGAATATCAACTGGTCTTCAAATCACAGCATATTTATCTACTATAGTCTTATCTATATTCTGACCCCCTCACTGAGTCCTTTGCAATTATTTTGACACTGTTGTGCTTATGGTACAAGGACAAGATGCCCAGAAGGGACCGTTGTTACAAACGCCCCGTGAATGAGTTCTTAAATATCAAGAACATGGCTCACTCTGGCATTGCTCAGAGTCTTCAAACATTTTCATTTTGCTATGGAAACTGCTAAAATTTGACATGTGATAAAAGGCCAGGAAATCTTGGCTCATTAAGTGTGCATAGACACACCCTTCAAGCACTCCAGATCCATTCCTCTGTTGAAAATGTACTCCCCTCTAAGCCCCACCAGCAGCAGCCTCTACCCCAACTCTGGGCCAGAACCACTTCCCTCAGGTGAGGCCCGCCCCTTCCTATGGATGACGGTGACCTAGAGCCAGCCTGCCACCCAGGGAGGACATCACAGAGAGAAAAGCTCTACAACTTTCTGGAAAGCTTACAGAAGGGACAAAACAAAGGAAGAACATTCCTCTTGGCCAGAACTAGTGGAGTCTTTTACTCGCTTTTTCCGTAGAGTTCCATGGAGATGCGTTCAAGGGTTTGCTTTGTTTTGTAATCATTTAAGGGAGAGGATCTGCAAACTGCAGCTATGCTTACAGAGAAAATATGCCGGATCCATTCGTCTGGCCTCATTAACATTCCTCTCCGTTCCGCACAAAGACTTCATCAGGGATGAATTTTTTTTTTAAAAAAAAAAGGGGGGGAGGGGAGGGTAATGATTCTTTAGAAAACAAAAGCCACCCTGAGAGGTGGGGTGGATGGATGCCTGGCTCCTTGGGTGGTTTTTGGGCAGGAGCCCCAGTGAGGCTGCACTTTTATTTCCCTAGAACTAAGTGTCCATGGGCACCGGCTCCAACGCTCTGGGAAGGTAGCCTGTTGCCTGAATACCCGTGCTTCCTCCAAATTCCAAGCTCAGTCTGCCCGGTGGATGAACGGTCTTCGGGGCCATTAGTTATTAGGTGTGTGTGTGTGTGTGTGTGTGTGTGTGTGTGTGTGTGTGT
>NC_034590.1:168160737-168204511 GCF_900095145.1 Mus pahari
GTGTGTGTGTGTGTGTGTGTGTGTGTATGTGTATGTGTGTGTACTGTGTACTGAAGCTGCATGTCAGAAACAGGGAAAACTGTTCCAATATCGGCAGGCATATGCCTCTGCTTTCCCCTGGCCCTCAATTATTCTGAGAAGATTTTCTCTTTCCTCTACTTAAAGCTTGCCACTAACAACAAAATACATGCATGTATGCCAGTGATGAGAATCAAAAGGGGATAAGAAAGCAGGGCCTACAGGGTCTACAAGTCCAGAGCGGGCAGCGAAGGGACCTGAAAAATCCACTAACCATTCCTTTGATGGGCGCCTACTAAGGGTAGGCCAAGGGGGCTCATGAGTCTTGAGTCTGGGTCAAAAATAAATCTAAACCATTCTTTCCTTGGGACAGCAAGAAGATTAAAGTCAGCCTCTACTTTCCTTCCCCTGGGACACTAAAAAAGAGGGGCTAGGATCAAGCTTGATTATCACTGTGAGAAAAAGTCAGCCCTGGGTGAAAATCTGGATCAAGACCAGGTTCTAGGTTAGAGCCTGGGCTTCACACCTCCCGAAGTGGAACTCGGCCCTCTAGGACGGCTCTGAGGACCGACCAATCACAGAGCCGATGGCAGCTTTGCCCTTGCTCTAAGGTTTTATGCCTGAGTGACTTGTGCCTCTTGGAGCCAGGGGCTGCCCTTTTGAACTTGGATTTCAGAAATAAGCAAAACACACACGAGCTAAGCAATAGTTAGAGTCTGGGGCAAAATGGCGCATGATGGTTTAAGCCAAGAGGGTTACCATGGCTACTTGATGAATCATTTTCCCCTAGCTGTACAACTTTTGGATACTTTCCTAAGACACTGACTGCCAAGATAAGGCCAACAGAGTCCAACACAAGCTTAAGAACAACAATCACAACATATTTGCAGTGGGAGGAAATGTGGGAGGGAACCCTCTTAGTTGGCCATTTGGACTTTGGTCTCGGGTTTTCTATAAGGAAAAAAAAAAAAGAGCCCATGAAGAGCACTTCCCCAAAGCCCAGGAACTAGTGACCACACAGTGGTGACCTCCAGAGCATCCCGTTCTGACTGCTTCCTTACCCGCAGCTTCTCCTCTGTCTTGGTGGACTGCTTACAGTCGGGATGCCACACGGTAGAACCTGGAAAGACACAATGAACCGCTGGGAATAGAGGAAATGGAAAGAAGGCACAGTCCTGTTAAGCAGACTTTCCACAGTGTCCCAGACCCCCTCTATCCCCAGCACAGGGTCCCCCATGTGACCTATGACCTTGAAGTCAGCTCTACCCTTTGGGTGAGTTCTGAGCTTGCTGTACACAAGGCACAATGCAGGGCCACAGAACAGGGCCTGAAAGCAGCCTCACATAAGAGATGTCTCCCTTTTAGTAGGGTTACATTGTTTTTCTTTTTTAAACGTATCATTGTTCCTTAAAAGTAACACCTGAGACCTGAGTCCTTAGTACTAGTTCCACTTGGTCTCAGAATTAAAGCCATGTTTACCTAAGTAAACATCAAAACACCCAAGACACTTAATGAAGTAAAGTCAAACTCATGGCTCAGGTCCAGGCATAAAACCTACTGAAGTTTTCATTTTTTTTTTAGAATGATTTATTTTATTTTATATATGTGAATACACTGTACACTGTCACTGTCTTCAGATACACCAGAAGAAGGCATCAGATTCTTTTGCAGATGGTTGTAAGCTACTATGTAGTTTCTAGGAATCGAACTCAGGACCTCTGGAAGAGCCATCAGTGTTCTTAACCACTGATGCGTCTCTCAACCCTCATTCTTCTATTTCTATAGTTGCTCACACTTAAAGGAGAAATCAAATCAACTGGCAACGTTGTTAAACTTAGTTTATAAATCTTTCAACTTTTTTATTAAGTAGCAGGAACGAAATCCTTTGGCTTCAACTAGTCAAGTAATTACGAGGTGTCATTTTCTGTTCCTGCTTCTTCTAAGATCTCCCTTTCTCAGACTGCGAAGAACCTTCATGGGTGACACAGGTATCAGAGAATTAAAAAGCTTGAAGTCTCTCTTACTCTCTCTCCTTCTCTCTCCTACTCTCTCACCCTCTCTGTTCCTTCTCTCCCCATTCCCCTCCCCCTCTCTCTAAATGTTTCTGGCTGGCCTCTCCTCTCCCCTCTGTCCCCTCCCCTCCCCCTCCCTGCCCCGTTTCCCCTCTCCCTCTCTCTGCCTTTCTCTATCTCTACTCCCTCCTCAACTCCCCTCCCCATGCCCTAAATAAACTCTATTCCATAAAAAAAAAGCTTAAAGTCCTTATCTTGAAACTTCAGCACCTATGCTATGATTGTGTAAGAGTGGACGCATACATAAGAGGTAACATATACATGTATGACCATGGGAAAGGATGATATGTAAATTCTGTGTTCACACACGTATTTCTTCATACATGGAGGGTCTGAAGAACACGGATCACTTAAAAAGACTCAAACTAGTGAAATGACTGGATTGTTAGTGACTGGCACCTCAGAGACTCAGAAGCAACACCAATCTTTGTATCTGTACAGCATCTTTTCAACTCTGACTCCCAAGCAGCAACCTCTGCATACCAGAACTCACGAAATTAACTCATGAATAATATTTTCTGCTGAGCTAAAATACTATCAAAGACAAGGAAATATATTCTACAGCAGAATAATATTTCAATCTCTATAGATTAATCATTTCTACTTTGTATCATTGATGTAGAAGAGAGGGAGGAGGAGGAAGAGGAAGAGGAGGGGTTAAAGAAGGAGGAGAAAGGAGGTAGGTCAAACAAAAACCAGACAGACATGCAGGTCCCTTCAATATTAACATCGGCTCAAATGCTAACTATAAAGCACAGGAAATCTCAAATGTGGGTATGGAGAGCCAAGGGGTCATGGGCAGGTCAGGAGAAGTGGTCTCTGGGAGGTTCTACTAAGCAGAAGGCACCAGACAGGAGACAGTCCACACACACAATGTCAGCCTTGTTCTCCAAAGGTCAAACACACTGGGAATGTGGCCCCAGAGAGCATCAGATGCTGAGGGAAACGAAGCGAAGCTTATTCTCAGATGTGCCAAGAGGGCAGTTAACAGTGACACAGCTCCACTCCAGAGAAAACTTAGACCCACCCTGGGGGCTGAATGCAGCTCACTGGGGAGGCACACAGCTGGAACCCCTTTCTGTTTAGCATCAGGACCCAGTGAGAACGAGAAGAGCACACTGCAGCCTGTGCTTCTCCGTTCCTAGCAGATGCAGGCTGCCATGTACTTGGGAACCTGTAATTGGTGCACTAATACTTAAAACCAGGTCCGGAGATGCAGACAGAACTAACCAGGCTTTCTGAAAAAAAATAAAATAAAGTGCAAAGTGGCACCTGCCCATCACCAATGCAGATGTGCCACCAATCTGTGGGAAGATGTGTCCTGTGAAGCCTCCAGAGACCGCAGATGTGGCACCTGTGGCTTGCCATCCTGGGACCCTTCCAGTGCTGTGTTTACAACTTTTCAGGCTAGACCTGAAAGGGCTCTGACTGGACTGTCAGTTTCCAGACCCATGGGAATTTTTAAAGGCAAGAGAAGTCACGCCTGTGTTTTAACGTTGGACATTCATGTCTAGAGACACTTCTGTGTTGCACAAAAACAAAACTGAGAAAGCAAAGCAAAGCACTCATTAAAGTCACACATAGCGCTGTGTGAAAAGCAGAGTGAGGCGATAACTCGCTGAGGCGACCGAGACCCATAATTACCAAGCCAAGCGAGCAATGGCTCTTACAGCTAATTGTACTGATAAATCCTCGTCTAATTAATGACTCTTCCAGCTATAAATAGCAGAATGCTTACAATTATGGTACTATCTGACTGGAAGAGAATCCGTGCTTATGGATTCTCCAAGATGCTTTGGAATTCTAGACAGGACCAGAGCCAATTGCAGAGTTACCTGGAAGACATTTCTCAAGAATATTATTTTTAATTTAAAAAAGTTGCCACCACAAACCCCTCCCTCTCAAAGGGATGTGGGTGAGTCCCTTTTCATTCTCCATCTCACCACATCCTCTTCGTGGGTGCAACAATGTCTGTGACATCATTCTCCAAAACCCGGACTCCAGCAGACTTGGACTTTGACAGAGGGCCCATGAGAGGAGAAAAGGCATCTTAGCTCTCCCTCACAAAAGCAACACTTCTGGAAACGTCTAAAATACTTTCTCTCTCCTTTGATCTTTTGTTTCCCCAAACACTCCTGGGTAGAGTTGGAGGAGCAACTGCTGACCCTCACTGGTCTCTCACATCCACAGGATCAGAAGCCAGTCTTTCTAAGCAGCACCATGAACTTATTGTGTAACAGGCCCTGGGGCTCACTGCGGTGTGCCAATTGCTCGTCTGATTAATGCTCAGTGATGAGGTAGCTCTGGCACATGCCTAATGGATTTAGTAATTGCTCAGCTAATAAGATCCCTCCTCTATAATACACGGCCCAACAAACACGGTGAGGTCTTCGTTCTCAGGCAGGGCAGACCCAGTCTGCTCTTCAGTCCATCTTACCTTGCAGATACATTTCTTCCCCTTCTGTGAACATCTGGTTGCATCTGCTGCATCGTGCGCAGCTGGGATGATAATGCTTGTCCCCTGCCTACAAAAGACAAAAACAGAAGACACCAAGCTCAGTCTATTAAATGGCTCTGACACCCATTTTTTGGACTTGAAGGCTTCGAAGAGAAGAGAAGATTCTGAGAAAAAAAAGTAATTGTCAGGTTGGCCAAACTCCCCATTCTGATGGCCTCACCAGGCCTGAAAGGGGCTCTCAGGGCAGCTCATCCCCAGAATGATGGTGGCCTTGTCTCTTCAGGATCCTGGCACCTAATCCCTCTTGATCTAGGCTTTTCTGAAGGGTTGTCAGTAATACAATTCAAACAGGAGAGCCATCCACTGTGTCTTCCCAAAGCTCCTCCTTATGACTAATGTAGTAGTTTATAGTGGAGGTTAAAGCTGGGTCGTATTAGCCTACTAAAAACCAGTGGCACTGGGATGGGAAGAATGCCAGTTAGTAAAGCACCTGCCATTAAATGGCCAGGGAAGGAAGCCAGGAAGGTACCATGGAGGTGGAGACACATGGAGCCGTGGGACTCACTCGACACCGGCCTAGCCTGCTTGGCAAGTTCAAGGCCAAGCTAGAAAATCTACCTCAAAAAGCCAAGTGTGTGCCTGAGCATGACCTCAAGACTCCAGATACATGCACACATGTGCATGGGCACACACACGTCTATGAGCACACACACATGTACACAGGCACGCACATGTGCATGGACGCACAGATATGTGCACTGGTACACACACACATGAACTTGCACCTACACACACACACACACACACACACACACACACAATTTAACCTTGGCTAAGTTCTCAGAAAATAATCAGCTGTATCCAGCTTGCAGCAAGGACTGAAAATCCTTTTAAAAGACATCATTTACTGCCTTTGTGGTACAACTCAGATTCTCTTTCACGCTGCTTGCATCCACACTTTGACAGGGTCTTACTGTCAGAGTTCTCAGAGAGGGCATTTTCTGAGGAGGCTCTACAGAATTCTCTAGCATTTTACATACCTAAATATGACAGATGTCATCATAGCAGGGGCCTGGCAAAGTGCCGCTGGACATGAGGACAATTCTCTAGACAGGTGTCGGGTTCTATTAGTGTCATGGTCTAAAAGCAAGCCTGACCAAAACAGGATCCTCCACCCACGGCAAAGGCTCTACCTCAGAATAATCAAATATGCTCAGGGAAAGCATTTCTTCTGAACTAACCTGATGTTCAGTGGGCAGTGGCGCGCCTGAGAAAGGAGTGGCTTCTTCCTGCTCCTGACCCTGTGTGAAACCTCAACAGGAACTCAGAGGCTTGGTCTGATTCCTGTCTCACATCCTCCTGTAGAAGCTACAGGCCAATCAGCAACCACAGAGCAAGGTCACGGTGGAAGGCCACCCAAGATGCTCAACCAGAAAAGGCTATTAAGAGATACTTTAAATGGAAACAACACCATGGTACTTTTCAGTGACATCTGCCTAAAAGGTCTCAGAACTGGTGGACATGTAGTCTACTAGATATTTTTCTTATTACTTTAAAAACTCAGTTTTATTTGGAGAAGAGAATGGGACAGGGTTGCAAGTGGAAAGAGAAGGTATATGAATATAAAGCAACTTTTGCCTTTGACATATACAAAATCAGGTATGAGAAGAAGGAAGAAGAAAGCTTTGACTCAGTTTCTAAGCCAAGCTGGCTTTGCTGGGATGTCAACCCAGAGGTTCAAGTTAGTTTGGGCAATCTCTGGGTCCTCCTGGAAGCAAAGGACTAGTGAGACCTTAGCAGGAATCTGCTGTCATCTGTGGTAAAACGCACAGCCCTCGATGAACTATGGCCACAAAGAAACTTCTCCAGGTGGATATGGTTGCTTTGCCTTAGCTCGTACTGAAATGCTAGAAACATTCTAATTAGGCACAGGATTAAGACTAAAATACTGATATTTATTAATACCACCTAAGTCAGGGTTTCTATTCATGGACAAAACATCATGACCAAGACAAATTGGTACCAGCAGAGTGGGGTATTCCTGTGATAACCTGGCCATGTTTTGGGGAGGACTGTGGAAGGACTTTGGAACTTTGGGCTAGAAGATCCATTCGGTGTTAAGAGCTCTGTGGGATGTTTTGTAGGAGCTTGGAAGATAATGTTGAGAACAGTGCAGAAAATGGAGGCCTGGCTTGTGAAATTTAAGAGGGAAGATTAAAGGCTCTTATCAAGGCCATTGCTATTTTGATTGTGAAGATTCTGTGGTTCTGGTTAGCTGGGGCTGAAGAATCAGCTGTAATTAACAAGATATCAGAACTACTAAAGCGAAAACTTTGCATTACTGGGACCATTAATGCTGGTTAGCTGGAGCTAAGAAATTAGCAGTGATTAAGAAGAGACCAGCATATCTTCTGGGAAGTGTTTTCTGAGAGCACAGAGGCTGTGTTCCAGAGATAGCCAAGGTTGTACCTTGTGCTATGGCTGGACTTAGTAATGTGTAAGAGGCATGAAGGGACCATGGAGAGCAGCTGAGGCCTGGCACTGTGAGAGGCCGCCAAAGGCCATTGGTGAGGGTGCAGCCTCAGTTGCAATTGATGGCCCAGGACTGAAGGGGTCATGCAAAGGAGTTGAGGCTTGGTACCATGAAGAGAGCCTATGAGGGGTTATTGGTGAAGCCTAGCTGCAGCGGAAGACAGCAGTGTTTTGGAAATGCTAGTACCATGAATGACTACTAAGAACAGCAGCAGCAGTGTACTACAGGCAGCTGGAGCCTAGAAGACAAGCTGTGTGCTACAAAGGGCATGGCTGGAGAAGTGACCCAAGCCCTTGGAGGAGCCCAGAACATTGTGAGTTGGATCCCAGACATTGCACAATTGGAGTTTGATTTTGATTTTGATTGTGACAGTGCCCTGATATTTTTCCCTCTTGAAGGAAGTTTTTTAGTGGAACCCACAGTTAAGAGACTTTGAATTTTTAAAAGACTTTAAATCTTAAAAGATATTGGATATTTTAAAGGAATTGAACTTTTAATATGTAAAGACTGTGGGGCTTTTAAAATTATTTAGATCTTGGGGATGAATAAGAAACTAAGGGCTTTATAGTGATGTATTTATGTGTCAGGTTGACAAGGGATCAATTGTTCTGGCTGGTTTTGTGTGTCAACTTATCACAGGTTGGAGTTATCACAGAGAAAGGAGTTCAGTTGGGGAAATGCCTCTATGAGATCCAGCTGTGGGGCATTTTCTCAATTAGGTGGTACCATCCCTTGGCTGATAGTCTTGGATTCTATAAGAAAGCAAGCTGAGCAAGCCAGGGGAAGCAAGCAAGTAACATCCCTCCATNGCCTCTGCATCAGCTCCTTCTTCCTGACCTGCTTGAGTTCCATCCCTGACTTCCTTTGGTGATGAACAGCAATGTGGAAGTGTAAGCTGAATAAACCCTTTCCTCCCCAACTTGCTTCTTGGTCATGATGTTTGTGCAGGAAAAGAAACCCTGACTAAGACACCACCCTAAAGGTTTGGTGCCCAAGCCAATATGAGAATTCAAGAAAAATAAGTAAGTTTTAAAAAGTCACCAATAAAAGAATTTTGTGAAGTAACACCTTCCCTCCCCCACAACATTATTTCCTATTCATGAAAATGCTATGGAAAAATGGATTCCAACTTGTAATAGCAACAAATAAACCATGCAAAGCAAGATGTGTATAAAGACATGTACATAACTTAAGTAAAGACCTTAATAGAACTCCAAATTTTACTAAATGTTGTCAAAATGCTGACTTATCTACAAATACCTGCTAATACAGTATATTCCCAATTAAAACACCCACAGGCATTTCCTTTATCATTCTTGACAGCATTTCTACACATTCATAAGAAAGAAAACACAAAAATACATATTTTCAAAAAGAAATTAGCAAAGAGTTTTTTTTTTCCCTTCTTGATTTAAAAATTCTAAGACTAAGATAATTAAGGCACATTGATAACAGCATAGGAAAGATGACTGGAAGCAGCTGTCCGTGTATAAATTTGATCATCAAAATAAAATTCTGGATGATTGAAATAGTAGGTTTCTAATAAGTGGTGAGAGCGCTAGTCATCCATTTACAGAAACAGAAATATCAGTTCCTTACACAACCAAATAAAAAATAAATTTTATGAGCTTACAGAGTCCCAAATGGAAATAAAATTATGGAACTATTAGGGTGCATAGATTTGTTTAATAAACAGGGTAGAAAGTCAAAAAATTAAAAATATTAAAGAGAAATAATTCTGATCTGTATATAAAAATACAACTCTCTAAACAGAAAATTGAAAGAAAATTAATATAAAAGTTCTGTCACATGTTTCTGGCAAAAGATTAATCAGCATGTCTGAGGAGTGCCTGTCCTGAGACATAAATGCCTATATGGGCAAAGGGCAATTTCCAAAGAAAATGTGAATAATTCACATACAAAAAAAAAATCCCAACAGGGGAGGAGGAGGAGGAAGAAGAAGAGGAGGAGGAGGAGGAGGAGGAAGAAGAAGAGGAGAGGAGGGGGAGGAAGAAGAGGAGGAGGAGGGAAAGAAAGGGGGCAAGTAAGCTAGTTAGTAAGTTAGTCAGTTAGTTAAGTTAGTTAGTTCTACCCTAGCAGTAATAACCAGGAAAACATGATTTGATTTTTTTTCCCCATCAAACTGGTAAGGCTGAGAAGAAAACCAACGAATGAAGTTTGTCAGAATTCTACACAGTGTTGGTGACCACAAGGAGAGAATGTCACCGATGCACAATTGCAGAGATGGCTATGAGGCCAGGCTCTACTCTGTAAATCAGTAGCTGCCCACCCCATTGGGAGGGACATCCATCTTTCCGTGTACTCGCTCCACCTTTGGAGGCCAAAGGCACCAACTCATCCGTGTCCTGTGGAGACTCTGAGAAACAAATAGCAGTTTTGAACCCGGGGCTCAAGGACAAGAGAGCCTCTACTCCGGGTGGGTGAGTTACCAACCCCTGTTTCCTTTCTCTTTATATAGATGCCCAGGGCAGTTCACAGACAAGCCCTGAGCACAGAGCTGAACATCCGGTAGAGCCATATGCAAATCATATGCAAATGGACTGAAACTCAGCCGTAGCTGAACCAACATCATTTAAACAGGAGACTGTTTTAAAAGGGAGAGTTCTTCAGCTAATGAGCAATAAATAGCAAACAGGGGGCAGACATGACTTCTCATCGAAGTGCAAGCTTATGCAAAGCACAGCACAGGCTCTGTGGTGGCAGGTAACAGCTTGAGTGATGGTTTGCCAGGTACCAGCTCCAGGCACACAGCTTGCAACTCTAGCTATGCCTAAGCCTGAGACACTAGCAATGCTATCACATGCCAGAGTTCTGGAAAGTCTATTCTCCATTGGAAAAAACAAAAAACAAAACAAAACAAAACAAAAAAAAGAAAACAGAACAGCAAAACAACTCTGAAGATTCTCCAGGCACAGTGGCTCACACTTGTAATCCAAGCGCCTTAGAGGTAAAGGAAGGAGGACTGCCACAGAGTCACCCTGAGCTACTAATGAGCTCTCAGCCAAGCCATGTCTCAAAAAAAACTAACGAGACAAAGAAACCCTAACAACCTCATGCCAGCTTTTTAACTACTTAAAACACATATAGAAACATACTTGGGAGACAGAAGCAGGCAGATCTCTGAGAGTGAGAAGCTAGCCTGAGCTACATAGCAACCAAGTTTAGGCCAACCAAGGCTTCAAGTGAGACCCCGCCTCGAAAAGAAATAAAAGAATTTTAGAAATTCATATTAGAAGACTACATACATTCCAGCTAGCACCGAGTGCCACAAGAAACGCACAGCTTGATTACTTAGCTGGATTTCCTGTCCATCCAAAGTGTTAAACATACAAAACTAAATAATAATAACAACAACAACAACCAGTCACTGTTCACAGTGCCATAAAAAACATGTTGTTAGTTATTACAAAATTTGGTCAATTTTTAATATATAAGCTAGAATTCTGAGGAATTTGGAGGAAATGCTATCTATGGTAAGATGTAATATAAGATACCAAGTTTTTATTAGACCCGTAGCTGTCTGGAAGAAAAGAAAGAAGTTTTCAGTTCCTTACAGACCTGGAGTAGCTCTAAGGCTTGGGAATCAGCTTGGTACCCGTGGAGCCTCAATTCTGTTACTAACTTCCCAAGCCCAGGGACACTTTCTGAAAAAGCCTGGAGTGGGGACAGCACACTCTCACCTTCCACTCAGATGTCAGACTCTGCTTGTGGGTGAGATCCCACATTACTATACACTCCAGGACAGGGACACTCTGGGACAGGGTTAGCAAAAACCACCTGGGGAGGGGAGGGACATTCCTGCTGGTAGAAACAGAGCTTTGTCAGATTCTCCATAATGTCCGGTACCCAGGAGGGATCCTGGAGCCCTGACTAGCCCTTGGTCAACTGAATGGGCTATAGGCAACAGGGAGAGAGGACCACAATCAAGGGGCCCTTCCCAGGACCATAATTTAGATTCCAGGCTGCCAACTGTCCCTCTTAGTTTCCCTTTGTCCTCTCCTCAGAGTGCACGGGAATGCACAGGACATCAGACCCAAACCCTTCAGGCTGACCTTTGTCAGTTTATTACTTATATCCCACCTACTTCCAGAAGGCCAAGCAGATGGTGTGGGAATCAGGGTTTTAAAACAATTGATCAAAGGGTTCAAATGGGGCCTGCTGTGATCTGAGCATCTTAATAGAGGTGGCCAAGAATAGGTCACAAACATCTCCCTTCTTAAAGAAACAGTGACATGTGGCAATCAGTGTTAAGTCCCAGGTCTTGACTACAATCACAGGTGTTTGGAGCTGGCCTTGCTCTGTGCAGATACCATACAAGGTATTTTCAGTAGCATGTCTCACAGTACGCCAAAGAAGTAGGAGCTGTGTAGCAGGCCTATCCAGCAAGAAGGAGCTGATGTTGAAATGAACAATTCATTCAGGATGGGAAGGCAGAACTGATCTTTGAATACAGGCTCACCAAACTGCCTTCTAAAAGTACCAAACCTGTTGTGTGTCAACAAAAGCCAGGGCTCTTTTAATTTTATCTTTTAAAATGTTTTTTTGTCGGTGCTGACCCAAGTGTGCATGTGTTGTGTGGGTGTGCATTGCTCTCCACTTTATTTGAGTCAAGGTCTCTCACTGAACCTAGAGACCACCAATTTGGGCAGACTGGCTGGGACAATACTGATTTAGCTAGATTGGATAGTCAGTCAGTACATTCTGGGGACCCTCTGGCCTCATCTTCCCTGTCCTGGGTTTGCAGATGTGAACCACCACACCAAGTTTTCTTGTGGGCTCTGAGAATCCAAACTCAAGTCCATGTGGTTGAATGAAAGACACTTTACCCAATGAGCTCTCTCAATTAGGAACCCTTTAAAGATATATTCAGTAGCCCGATGGAGCCAGGAAATCAGCACTCTTAAAAAAAAAAAAAAAAAAAAAAAAAAAGTATAAACACTAAAGAGTCAATATAGGTCACCATGCACCAGGAAAACATTGCTCTGGGTGGAATCAAAGCCCCACACCTGACAGCAGATGAGGAAGCCAGAGGAGGGACAAGGACCTGATGTTTGCTTGCCTATCAGGAAAATGGGTGGGGAGGGAGACTCGAAGCTAAGCACAAAGGATCCCAGCTCAGCATTATCTATGGGAGGGCAGGGCTGCTGACTGTGCTCCTGTGCAGCTAGTTTCCTCCCTGAATTTCGAGAGGTTTCCACAGTGACTGCACAGGCCTGATCTCCAGGAGGCCCACTCATTTGTTCCAGGAGGCCTTTCTGGGATGTACCATCAAATGAGGGTGTGCCTTGGGCCCACGTTTGCATCCTGGAACAGGTGAATAAATCTGTCCGCCAAGCCCAGAAGGCACTACAAGCCTGTGCAAATCCAACCTGTGTGGGTGAAAACACCCTGGAACTCCAAGGCCTTACCAGCTACAGTCTTCCTGAACTTCTAGACTGTGCCTCTGATATCACCACTGTGTTACAAGGAGGATGGTAACTTGCTTTCAAAAAAACAAAGAGACACAAAATAGCTCTTGTTGGCTTCTGTCACCTGCTTAAAGCCAGAGAGAGGGCAGGGAACTCCTTTCTCAAGCAAACAGGTACAACTTAGGGAAGCGAGTAATGTGTTTTGTACATTGTTACCATTTTCTTGACTCTTTCCAAACAAGTAAACATCTTAAAGCAATCTCTGTCACTTAGTGGTAGTTAGCAAATATCACCTGCAAATAAATACATGCATCCCAAAGGGACATAAGCAACCTCCAAGTTTTACTTATCTGTTGGCTTCTTGAGACGGGCTCTTGTGTAGCTCAGGCTGGCTCAAACTCTAGGCGACTTTGAACTCATGATCATCTCACTCCTACCTCCCCACTCTGAGATTCCAGGTACGTGTCAGAGCTGCCGTTCAATGAACTCTATCAAAGTTTCAGCATGACTATGTGTGCAAACAGAGGGGCTGGTACAACTCCTACGGCAATGCCAAGATCAGTGAACATTTTAGCAAAGATGAGGATGGAGATGATTGGCGCTACTTGGGTTTTAAAGCTTTGCTTGGATACAGCACACAATCAACACAGCAGTGTCCTCTGAGCAGTGGAATGGGAGAGGGAGGCTAAAAACAAAACCCACACGTTTATGAGCAGCCGATCTCCAACTGCCAAGGTAACAGATAATTCTGGGAAAGCCGGGCAGCCATATCCAATGAGAGTTCTGCCTAACACATGAGAACATTAACTGACTACCACAGGCTGTAGACACACAGACAAAAGACATTTCCTATAAGGACACAGGGAAGTCCCCATGATCTTATTTTGGGCAAAGATTTCTTAAATGTTATACTGAGGGCACGGTCTACTGATCCATAAAAGAAAAACTGATAAACTCCCCTTCTCCCTTAAAAAGATACCATGAAGACAGAGGGATTTACCAGAGACAAGGGGAAAAATCTGCAAATCATACACCTGAAAAGTGATTTGCATCCAGAGCCTATAAGTAAACCTAGCAGCGCAGTAACAGGAAGCCAGGAAGCCCGCTAAACAGTGGGCAAAGGGGGAGGGGCAAGAGCCCCTGACCTGCACGCTGAGGGCTTTGGGTCAATCCCCAGCATCACCAAAGAGTTGGGTGTGGGGAAACCAAGACAAAACAAGCAAGTGACTACCAGCAGAACTAACAATGACAAAACCCCAAAGAGTTATGCCACCAATGGTGGTGGGAGGAGTCAAACCCAAAGCCTGTTTGACAACCAAGCCCTCTGCCACTGTGAACATCCCAGTCCCCTGCCCCTCAGAGACTTAAACAGATACTTCAGCCAAGAGACATATGGATATCTAATAAGCATAGAAATATTTTGAACATTGTTTAGTCACTAGTAAATAAAATGAAAACCATAGTCATATTCCAATGTCATAATAGCTGTATCTCTGAAAAGCTGACTCTGCAAGGGCTCCTGAGGATGTGAGACACTGGGGCTCAGCAGCTGCTAATGTCATGCAAGGAAACCTCTTTGGTAGTCTTTCAGAGAGCCGAGAACAACCTTACCATGCAATAGAAAATGTCTCACTAGTATGTGCTAAGTTAGCAGAAAGAAAACTAAAGTCTACAGAACATTAGTCATGGGTGAGTGCCGTGGAACCCCCGACCTCCGTCCTGCAGAGGCGGGGCAAAGACGACACGTACGCCAAGGCAGGGTTTGAGCAGCTTCCACAGCTTCACACTGCAGCTTCCTTTATTCTCTCTACAGCTCACCCCAGCAGTTCAGCTTCTTTTCCTCTGTGCTTCTCAGCTTCTCCTCAGCTTCTCCTACTTTATTCTGGGATCACCCAATTTATCCCCTTCTACCCTCTGCACTCAGCTCTCATCACTCATCATCCAATCAGCATTCAGCATGCTCTATATGTGAACCATGCAAGCAGGCAGGGTGTGTGTTGATAGGCCAGTGACTCAATAGCATGCTGTATGACGCTATATATCAGGCGGGCAGGGCATAATCACTCAGGTGCACATAATCAGGTTTTTGGTAATCAAGAAGGGAATCACGGGGCTTGGCAGTGAACCAGGGTGCTGTCTTCGCTCACAAGGCCACAACCACGGCTACACCCACTTCCCACAGGTGAGAAAGTCTGTAGTCTTGTTACAACAGCCCCAAAGTATTAAAATCCAAAGGACCCCACTGGTAAAAAGCTAAACAAGAGATGGAATGTTAAAATAAGCATGCATGTGGGACAGGTGGGGTACCCCTAAGCAGTAAACATGTACCCAAAGACCCAGATGAACTGGGACTACTTCCTGCTAAGAGAAAGGAGCCAGACATTTATAAGAAATTCTACCAAAGGCAAAGGGAGAGGAAGTAGATCCAAGGTTGCTGAGAACAGGGCGGGGAAGGGGTTGTGTCAATGAAGCTGTCAATCTGGGGCAATGGGAAAGCCGTAAGCCTTTATTGCCCTATACAGCAGTGATTGTTACACAAGTGCACACTCAGCATAATCAATATCTGTACTTGCAGTGAGAACAATCTGTGATAAGGTTTTTCTTTGTCAATACATGAGCAAAGAGGGTGGGGCATGACCAGGAAGGCAGGATTAAACCACCCCATTCATGGTCCAAACCATGTTCACATGTATTCACTCCTCTTGGAGGCCCAGAATAGTTACCCCAGAAAGCTGAATGAGAAAGTTCCTCTCTAGAATAAAGCGCCCACGCACACAGAAGGCTGGAGGTGCAGGCACAACACCACAGGAGAGCAGCCCCATGAAGATTGTTCAATGCTTTAAAGGGGATTTTGCAAATGGCTCGCCTGTCTAGTTTTATTTCTTTGTGTTTGTTTTCCTTTTGGATGAAAGGAAAAAGCCAACTTCAGACGGATAAAGTAACTTGAAACTCTAAAGGGAACCCAGTTAATGCCAAACTGAACTAAAGGAAACAGGCAGACAGGCTGCAAAGAGCTGCAGTTCCTTTGAGAATAGAATTTTATTGTACAAAATAAAGCTTCCTATACCTGAAGTCTGCTTCCAGAGTTTGCTAAGGCTAAAGAGAGATGAGGTCGTCTTTAAAATTCTTTTTTTATCCTCCCGCTTCTGTTGATTGAGAGGACTTTACCAAGTAGTACACACACACCAAAACGAAACACCCCTGCAGCTAGGACCAAGTCTTCTCAATCTACTATCTTAAGTATGTTTTCTTCTCTTTTTCAAAAAACTATTGGAGCAGACTTAAGATTCATGCCAGAGTTGAGTGGAAACTAGGATTCCCATTTACCCATGCCCATCCCCTGACCTTGCCCAGCTTGCCCATCAATAAGCATGCCCAAGTGTTGTATTTGCTATTACTGATGGCTTACATTGATCATCACTGTGTCCACAGCTCACAGCAGGGGCCACTCTTGGTACCTGTACATTCTACAGGTCTAGACAATTTCCAGTGAAGTGTAGCTCTCATGACAGTCTCATGCAGAACAGTCTCACTGCCATAAAAGCCCTGTGTGCTCCCAGTCATCCCCTAAAATGTTATTTCTTACCATAGGTGATGTTCACAGTATGGGATGCTTTGAAACTAACTCTTTGTCAGTATCCCACGTGGTTTCAGCTAGCCCATCATTACAAATCCAATCTATTCCTTTCAGAGGCAAAGCATCTTTCTTAAGACCAGAAGTGGGTGACATAAGTCCTATAAGATAATATAGTCGTCTTCTGCCTGTCCTCCAATCAGTTATTAAGAAATACCACAGTCTGGAGGGTGACGAGGAACCAGAGAGTGGGTTATGGATGCCCTGGGTGGTAATTGAACTTGGTGCTCCCAGAAAAGGCTTTGTGTACTGAGCTAATGCTCTTGCTTAGGCAGACCTTCTTCCTTCTCATCTGGAAAAATGTCACAAAAAATTTTGTATGCCAGATTGTACTTTCTTATAAAGTAGGAAGAAGACTTTGAAAGTACTCTCCACAATTTGTTTACAAAGTTATGCCTTTTTTTGTTTTTGTTTTTTTAAAGTAAAATTCCCAACTTCCCATGTTCTAAGAACTGTGCACAAATCAGAAGTGTATATGAAGTATCGCACACACACAATTCACTCTGTGCCCATTACTCAACCAAGAAAGGGGGTATTGTCTGTACCCAGACATGCTTACCACAACTTCCAGAGGCCACCTTCTATCACCACATTTACCTTAACCACATTCGCTGCTGTTTTGTGAAATCTCACACTTACATCTTATTTCTGCATCTCTATAATATTTTATTTGTCCTTTCTCCTCTTGGCAGGCATCTGGGCAGCTTAAAAGCTTGGGCTGTTCTGAAGATGATGCTGACACAGGCTCTCTCCATCCTTTCATGAATCCCAGACTTGTTTCCCTTGCATACATACACGGCAGAAGGAAGACGTGCTAGACCATTTGGGTGATACTGTCAAACAGTTGGGCAAAGTGGGTTTGCTTTCTATTACCATTTTAATCCAAGAGGAATTTGGGGGAATTAAGGAAGAAGAATCATATTAGGAGTACTTTGCCAAATGGTTCCCCAAAGTGTTTTTCTAACCTCTGTGGAGTGAGTGAGTTTTTATGAAATTGTCTCTCAGTAAAATCGCTGGTTTAATCCCATAAGGTATCCATTATCCTAGGACCTGCAGCCTGCCACAAGGCCAGCTTCTATCCCCCTTCATCCTGTGAGCTAGATGAAATGCAAATACCTCCCATTTCTAATTTCTAAATTGACTTGAAATGATCAGGCGACCGCACTACTGCCTGGATCATGTCGTATCAGTGTCTACAATGGATAGCCTCAGAAGTATCTTCCCATTCAGGAAAAGGTACCCTGGATGCCATGGAAGATGCAGGTGCAGGGAGCCCCTGAGGACCTAACAGCCTCACTAAGCTCCAGTTTTGCTATTGTTGATCTTCAGCAACTTTTCCTATATTCATTTTATCGGTTTATCTGTCTATCTATCTATCTATCTATCTATCTATCTTGATCTGAGATAATCTCATTATATAATAGCTTTGGCCAGCTGACAACTCGTTTTGTGGACCAGACTATCCTCAAACTTACAGAAATCCACCTGCCTCTGCTTCCTGAGTTCTGAGATTAAAGGCATGTACCACACATGCTATTAACACATGGTGGTTACTTTTACTGTTAACAATAGTCTTTGCATTTGTTCTGTGGTGGAAAGTTCTAGAAAGCATGTTCATATTTTATCTACCCAACACCTGTTCACATACTTACTATGAGTTAGAAAAAGTCTCCAAAGCTATAGAGCTAGTGAGCAATTCTAAGGATGATAGTGGTGGTGATGATGACGATAAAGATGATGATGATGATGATGATGATAGCCCTCTATTCCCCTCAAAATCCTGCTCACACATCAGAACTTGGAAAGACTAGGAATTATTTCAAATATTGTCAGAAGTCTTTTTAATTTTCCAAAAATTATCACCAGAGAGCACAGCAGTTAACTAATTCAGGAAAGGGCCAATGATGTTTGGAAAGCTATGTCTTCAAAAATGGCTGCTCAATTAAAGCCATTGTTTAATGGCATTAGTAAGAAAAGGATTCTAGTCACTGGGGTCTTCTGAACAGGGGGGTCAACTGGTTAATTTTAGGTCTGTTTTAATGTCCTAATGTCTATCTGTGTAATGTCAAGAATGGATAAAGGGTGAATAGAGGCTTAAGAAATCTGCTAGGTTGGAAACGAGGTGTGGTGGTGTATGCCTGCAGTCACACTTGGGAGGTGGAAGCAGGAGGGTTAGAAATTCAAGGTTATTGTTGGCTAAATGGTGAGCTCAAGGCCAGGCTGAGGTTAAGGAAAACCTGCCAGATAGATAGATAGATAGATAGATAGATAGATAGATAGATAGATAGATAAATGGATGGATGATAGGTGGCTATCTGGATGGATAGACAGACAGGTAGATAGATAAATAGCATGTGCAAGCACTGTCAGGTTGGATCAAGCACTAAGCCATTTTTATCCTGCTTGGCCTGCCTAGTACTATAAGAACACCTCAGTCTACTAAAAGCTGTCTGTCCCATGATGCTAAAAGGTTGTAAAAGCATTCATTCTACCTAGCCCACTAGGTTAGTGCATATATAAGGGAATGCTAATTATTTATTAATGTTATAAATTTGTCTCTGAATAATGTGACACAAAGAAACTAGGCTGCAAAGCCTCTAGTGCCCTGTGGGCATTTTTCTTCTACTAAACACTCAAACTCTAAGATTAATTTTATGTATCCATTTATGTTGACACAGGGTATTACTGTGTAGCCCTGACTGGCCTGGTACTTATTATGTGGACCAGGATGGCCTTGAACTCACAGAGCCCTACCTGCCTCTGCTCCTGACTGCTGGGATTAAAGGCCTATGGCACTACAGCTGAAGTGAACTTAAAAGGTTTCTCTTCTGTGGATTGCACTGATGATAGCAAGCTTTGGAATCCAAGGGGATGTTGCTGTGCACACTGAGCAGGGAGCTACGTTGGTTCCTGAGCTCTGCTTATAGTAAATGTTAGTGTGGTTCCAGGGAAGGAATCATGAAAACCCGACTAGGCCCCTTTACTAACCCAGACACTACCCTACATTCAAGGTCAAAGGTTTCACATCCTTTACCTTTTCTTTCTTTTTTTTTTTTTAACAGCAGAACACATTTACTTTTAAGCTCATCATTTCAAAATCTAAGCCAAATTGGTTCATAGCTGTGTTTTGTGCAATGGCAAAAACTAAAGGTTTCTGGTTACTTATGATCTCATTACTGGTCCCCTTTCCAACACAAGAACCATGTGGAGTCAGACTGCATCATCCCAGCAACCTGAAGGGTCCTCTCAGAGTCCTCTCCTGGTTAAAGGGAAGCAATTGCTGGAGGAGCCCAGGAGCCATGTGCTACAATTGTTGCTACAATTGTTGCATTTGGTTAAATGAGACTTCCGGCAGGTGTAGGACAGACAGAGGAACAGTCTCCTTTATTTGATCTCAGCGATAGCTTTTTAAAAGGTGGAACACCTTTCTTTGAAGGTGGACTTTTAAGATTTTTAAATATTTAAACTTGTCACACAATGTACAGCCAATAGGTGGCCCTGTAATGACTGGGTGTGGACCTGTTTGTCAACTGCTTTTCTTTGCCAAGCTGCTATCTCGAAAGTACATTCCAATTCTGTGACATCCATGTTGCAAACATTCTCCCGGGATCACAAGCATCTCCGACCACCCTGGTCTTTTTCCTCTCTGCCTCTCTACTCTACTCAGCCTGGAGGGCTTTATAGCAACCACATTCTCCATAGAACAGAACTGGCTGGGGAGTGTGTGACACCTTCCAAGTTATTCCCATTAAAACCATTCCACTGAGCTCTTCAGAGTGGAGGACAGATGGTTCAGTTCTTGGCTGCCTACCGAATACTATCAGACTAAAAATATTTTGTCTTCGTCCCCAGGGTTGGAGGAGCCTTCAGGGCGGGAACCAAGACTGGAGAGTCAGAAAAACACAGCTTGCTTTTAAAAACATCCTCCCCTGATATCCTCTCCCACAGCGAGCAGACTTTCATCCCCGTTCACAAACAACTTGCTGCACGCACCACTCTGCAGATCCCACAGTTCACGGGGAGCAGGAGGGAGCTCCCAGCAGTCACTGGCTCTCAGTTCCCATTGCTAGGAGGAAGAAATAACTGGGGGGAAAAGCAGATAGAAGAAGGAAGGGGTGTGGATGATTGGAGTCGGGATCCTTGGAGCTTCTTGGTGATGCCCCGCAGAACAGTAAAGCTAAGCAAGGTTCACCTTTGGATGACAATGGACATGTTTCTGTATCCTACAGGAGACAGACTCAATTCACATTCCAGACTTCTACAGTGCTGGGTGGGGTCTGTCCGGCTTCCAGTCCTCTGGATTCCTCTGGAAGAGCAGGCCTTGGGGGATGAGGCCAGGATACGCAGGAGGAGCTACACAAGTGGCTGGCTATCCCACCCTCCATCTGCTACAACAGACTCAGGAGACAAGGGGACGTTCCAGAGGTGAAACAGTGGTCTACTGGATCCTGACAATCCGAGACAGCTCAAGCCACATCATGGCCCAGTGCTCTGGGAGCTCTGGCTTCCATTGTGTGTAGTGATGGAGCACTGTAAGCTTTCACCCTGGAGTGAGGGAGGCCTGCACTGTGCCCACAGGCAAGAGATCATCTAACTTCTGACGTAAATGTATCTTACCTCATGCAGGTAAAATGACAGACACATAGTCAATGCCAGGTATTGTCCTATGACATAAAGATGGTGACAGCCCAGAGAAGGAGCTAAAACTACAGGAAGTACAGGTGAGGCCTTGGGACGATGTTCCTTCCCTGATGCTCAGCAAGCCCCTTACAGATGATAGTTGATGGTTCAGTGGTTAAGAGCACTAGCTTCTCTTCCAAAGCACCTGGGTTCGATTTCCAGCAACCACATGGTGTCTCACCATACACACCAACTCCACTGCACACCACTCTGCTAAAATGTTTGTCCCCACATGTGAGAAGAACATGTCACTAATACAACCTGTTGCAGGAGATGGCCATGATAGTAAAGGAAGAGAGACCACAGTGTCTAAGAGGCCTAGGTCAACGATGTGTGAGACCTTGGGCTCACTCTATTTCTTAGGCTTGCTTGTAGCATTTGACAGTTGAACTTGAGGCCCCAAGAAAACCTTCTAGTTCCACAGTTTTATGTCTGTGAGAAACAATAAAGTTATTAAACGGTATGATTATTATTAAACGTCTATGCTTACAGTCAGTATAAATTAAATAAAGACACACTATGGGCAGAGTGGGTTTACACTATCTCTGAGCCAGCGGCTGCATCATGTAATAATGAAAATATTACATGATTGAATATAATACATAATTGAAAATCCCATAGACCACACACCTACAGCAGTAGCAACCCCTGGTATTTAGACCTTTATCCTTTGGCCTAGGAAATATTTTTACACCTCTCCTTGTTGTGGTTTGAATAGAAATGGCCCCACAGGCTTGTGTGTTTAAAAGTTGGTCCCCAGCAGCTGCTGCTGCTACTGCTGTTTGGGAAGGCTTCAGAATCTTTATGGAGGCAGAGCCTTGCTGGAGGAAGTACGTCACTGGGATTGGGCTTTGGGGTCCACTTCCTGGCCTCTCTGTTTCCTGGGGGTGTAGATGAAATGCTACTGACCAGTCAGCTTCCTACCCCTACCACTGTGCCTTCTCTGCTTTGTCGACCATGGCTAACTCTCCCCTGAAGCCGTAAGCCAGAATAAGCCCTTCTCATGGATGCTGCTTTTTGTTGGGATATTTTAAAAAAAAAATTTATTTATTCTTTGTATGTGAGTACACTGTCACTCTCACCAGAAGAGGGCATCAGATCTCAACCACCATGTGGTTGCTGGGAATTGAACTCAGGACCTCTGGAAGAACAGTCAGTGCTCTTAACCGCTGAACCGTCTCTCCAGCCCCTTGTTGGGATATTTTAATCACAACTGAAAAGAAATTAATATATGCCTCATTGAAGGCTTGTGGCAGCTTCACTTGATAAGAACAACAAGGACCCACCACTGTCCCCATTTTCTAGATGGGCAAGTTAAGGCTCTGAAATTGGTGGAGTTTATAATGAAATCAGTTCTTACAGAGAATACTCATAGGAACTTAAGGAGAGCAAGAGGGGGAAATAGCTACAGATCTTACAACCTGGGGACACTACAGGTATAAAACCAGGACCATGTAATCACATTTATGAAGTGTGGTATAGGCACAGTGAGGAGGGGCAGTGTGATAAAGGGCTCAGTGCACAGGCATGGTAGAGCACTGTAATCACCAAGATATCTGATCCTCGTGTCCCCCAGCAGGGGCCTGGGCCATTTGTTAAACCGATCAGTTCCCAGCCTCTACCATTTCTAGTCCTCAGATCACCCGACATGTCTAGCTCAAGACCAGACCTGAGACCACAAGCAACACTCCTGCCTTTGAAACAATAGGTCAATTTTTATTAAATACCACATGGGCACCAATACTGCGTGGATAAAGAGTATGACATATTCCCTTTGTCTACTGAAGGAAGTTATACTTCCTGGCCCCGGCATTCAACAGCATCTGCAATCTGGCCTAGGATTCACAGTCTACTCGCTATGAACATACCCTGCATACCTGGAAGCGTGGGCTTTGCCTGACCTCACCTCAAATATGTCCATGAGCCAGTGTCTTCCCATTCGTTGAGAGCAGCTACTCTCAAGCTTCTCTGCAACTCAGAGAACAAACTGGATCATTTCAGCATGTGTTTGTATTCCTGGGCATATGAGGTTGGCCTTTGGCCTCCCCATGAACATATTCACATGCATACCTGTGTACACACACACACACACACACACACACACACACACACACACACACACACAGAGGCACGCGCACGCACACATGCATGTGCACGCACACACGTGCATATGCATGTGCATGCACACACACGTGCACGCACACACGCACATGTGCACATGCATACACATGCATACACACATGCACACACATGTGCACACACACACACACACACACACACACACGAGATTCCGAGTGATGCTAAGGTTCATCTTGGTTTCAAAACTTCCTTTCCTTATTTTAAAAATAAGATCTGACTGTGTAGCCCAGGCTGTCCTGAAACTCCCTCTGTAGACCAGGCTGGCCTCAAACTGCTAGGATTAAAATATGTACTTCAAGCATTCCCTTTGATAGATGTGCATTTGCTTCTTGGCCTCAACACATCTTTTAAATGCATCTAATCAAAACACACCATTTATATAACATAATACGCTATAATTGCTGGCTAATTAACATTTTCTCCATTGAACTTGAACTTCTTGGCAGCAAGAACATTGTCTTATTCACATCTGTATTTCAAGAGTCTATAGATGCTGTACACATTTTTTTTTTGTAAAAACAACCTATTCTATGTAATAAAGTACCAAGGCTACAAGCTTGATTATTTTGTGCGTTCCAATGAGTTTTTATTTATAGACACGCAAATCTTAATTTCACAGGACTTTTGTGTATCGTAAAATGTGATTTTAAAAACCACTCAGAAACATAGAGACCATCCTTAGCTCATGGGCCATACAAAAACAGACAGTGGGGCTGGGCCTCACAAGCACAGCCACGTCCTAACCGCTGTTCTAAACACCGCTGACACGTATTTGCTGGCGTGGACATAATGCCTACTTCCTTATTACTTGAGATCAGTAATATGCAATTTGCTTAAGGCTTTGTCTAAACTGTGGGTGTATAAATTTTTAAGACAAAGATTTAAAATTATTTGTATGTTAAAATTAGATGCTAAAGAAACGAACTGGCCAAGCTTCATTTATTTCTCGATGCAACATCTATACAGCTCACACATGCAGCAGGATGCACGCCTTGGCTTCACAGCAGCACCAGGCTGAACTTCCAGTTATGATACAGCAGGAGCAAGGTGGCTGGGAAATGTACATTTTTATACACTTCATAGAAGTTAAAGGTGGTGACACCATGACCTTGGGTAGCAAAGACAAGACTAGGACCCACTGCCTGAACCACTTGTGTCTGACCTATTAAAAATGTACCGAGTCATTAAAAATGGCCAGTTGGGGAATAGGCCATGTATAAAATATGTCATGTAAAACTTACCCATTTACCTCTTTAAAAAATAATAATATTTAGACTTTAGACTACCAACTTGTCGTGTGATATACATTATGGTAGCAAGAAGCATGCTTGCTGTACTTCAGCAACCTGGCTAATTTATTTATTTATTTATTTTTTGTAAACCATAACATTTTTGTTAAAACAGCCAAATTAAATCTCTTCTTTATACATCTGTTAGGTTACTTCCAAGTCACTCCCAAACTCCCAAAATGAGTCTGACACTCGCTGACATGTTTAATTCGAACCTGTATTTGTAATTTCTAAACTGCTGACCTGCAGACCCAGACGGGTAACAAGGTACACCATGAAGACGCAGGCTGTTTCTGCCATCCTGAGAAGAGGTCTAACATTCTCTAAAAATACTCACCCGACCATCCTCATACTTCTGAAAAGGCAGCTAGAAGCTTAGTTAAAACACTACCTAGGCTCAGGAACTCTTTCTTCCCTGGGACACCTTTCCCTGCGACATGCAGTTACTCCATCCATATAGTGACGTGAACTTACATTATTAGTCCATCCACATTGTGTATTTCATATTACTTTGATGACTTCTACTCTAGGTGCATGTCTTTTATAACCAAAAGCCACCATAATACAATCAGCTAGCATAAGACAGGTGTTCAGGGCCAAGCTAGGGAATGAACTGTACAATCAACTAGCACACTAATAATGACCTGCAAGTTCACCGTTGAGAAAAATTCTAGTCCAACCACAGAGCAATGGCAGAATGAATGATTTAAGAGCATCCTATACTACCAAGTCAGCGTGGGATCTTATTCTATTCTGAGAGACATTTTCCTGTTTAAAATTCTTTACATACCGCCCTCAACTCTTGCTAGAATAGACTGTTTCCTGGAATTTTGTTCTTAGTGTGCTTCTTGGCAAAGAACAATTCTAATTCTTCCCATATGTAACCCACAGGTCACGTCTGGAGCACACTCCTCACTCCCAGCTGACACATTAACTGTCTGTGCCCATCAGAAATAAACATCCCTTTCTGAGGGACCCTCAGGCCTCTCTCTGCCATGCACTTGGCTGTAGTGCCACGCCTCTCTGATGATCAGATCATCTCAAGTGGGCCGATGCTCTCCCAGCATCCTCCTGGACACATCCCATCAAAGAGAAGTCAATCTCTTTCTGTCTAATTAGAACAAAAAAAGCTGTTATTGCTTCCTTGCTGCAGGCCAGCCATACTGAGCGCAAGATGGCTCCGGCAAGCCTTGCTGGAGGGGAGCTACTCATTCTAAGAGTAATGAGTCTATTAAACACAGAGGCCTGAATGAAAGGATTCGCCCAATGGTACCTGGAGATGAAGAGAGTCAAAACCAGTGACCCAAGGAAAGAAAGTCTGTTACCATCTAAAGCAACATGTGCATTATGAATAAGCAAGGCACATTCTATATAATCCAGCAGTCTGTTATACGTGTCTTCTGGGGGCTATGGGCCTGCCTGCCTACCCACCTGCCTGCCTGTCCACCTGCCTGTCTGCCCACCTGCCTACCTGCCTGCCTGCCCACCTGCCTGCTTGCCCTCCTGCCCACCTGTCTGCCTCCTGCATGCCCCACCCCTCATCCAGGAGCCAGACAGTTATCCTTTAGGCTAACCCAATATGTAGACTAATAAGTGTGCAGGAAGCTCTGGTTGAATGAAAGAACCTGTCCTAAGTCCAGAGGATGTGGCAGGGGGGCCAGGGAGATGGCTCAGCCTCTGACAGCCACATGTAGCCTGTGTCCCTCACCTTGGCAAGAGGTGGGAACAGTGGCTAACCACAACTCAGGGGTCAGGGAGGACTTTGGGTCTTGTAACATGAGATTTTAGACAGAATTCTGCGTTCCTGACGGTATGTGCCGGAACTCAGGTGGTTTTCCCTTCACTTGCCTCACGGGTGAGAAGATACCATGGACATCACTCCAGCCCCCACCCCTCACCTCCCTTTCCTTAGCAAACCAACACACACCAAACCCAAAAACTCAAACACTTGAGGGCCCTATCAGATACTTCTGTAACTAAAGTTACTGTTCTCTCTCTATTTTTTCCTTTTTGAGACCTCTGACTTACAAGCAAAATACATTTAGTTAGAAAAAAATTAAAGAAGGCATAGTAAAAGAAGAGAGAACATCGGTCTATTTAAAAAAAAAAAAAAAAAAAAGCTGTCTTTAGAGACAAATGTCTTGTCTCCAACACATACTCTCATGGCTCCCAATAGGAAGAAACTAGCTTTGTTTCAGGGTCAGCCAGCATTCTACCTCTTCTTAAGTCAAGCAAAAATAATTATCATTATAAACAATATCCTGTGGTAGGCAACACCCCGTTCTCCCTTTCACAGTCTACTTATTCTAAGCTGGTTCACACCAATCACGGCCATTTCAGGTTGACACACTCCAGCTCACCCCTCTCTACAGTAAATGACCAGCAGAGACCAGCTCATTCTGCATGCTGGCTTGCTCCCAGGTAAAAGGCATTCAAATCCACTCTCTGGTTTCTGTGGTTGGTAAGAGCAAGAGCTAACCCTAGGTTAGCCAGGGGTGAAAGAAGTGCTAAATGAGAGCCAAGGACTTCCTCCAGAGCCCAGAGGGTCAACATTACTGATTTCTCCAGTAACACTGAAGAACCCAAAGCTCCCAAGAAACATATCCTCGAGGGAGAGGGGGAGGGGGAGAAGAAGAGTAGGGGTGGGAAATGGAGAGGGGGAGGGGGGACAGGGACAGGACTCACGCATGCCTTAGTAGATTCTACTTAGCTATTAGATGTGTTTTTGTGGTCATGGTACAAATTTGCAAGAGAGCCACTGTCATCCCTGCCACTGAGGTCTATCTGTCATCCTGCCACTGAGGTCTGTCTGTCATCCCTGCCACTGAGGTCTGTCTGTCATTCCTGCCACTGAGGTCTATCTGTCATTCCTGCCACTGAGGTCTATCTGTCATTCCTGCCACTGAGGTCTGTCTGTCATCCTGCCACTGAGGTCTGTCTGTCATCCTTCCACTGAGGTCTGTCTGTCATCCTTCCACTGAGGTCTTCCCAGAATGGCATCATAGGGACTGGAGGTTACATTGCTAGTCACTGTATAGATGTAAATGTGCTGACCCTGCAGAGAAATGGAACTTCTGAGACCATCCCCAGAATTGGACTGCAGCTTAGTGTGGTTCATACAGCAGTGGGTGGAAGAGAAGAGCCTCAAAAAGCCATGTGAAAGGTGAGCTAAGACAAAGGCTTCAGAAGGGATGGGAATGTTCTACCTTCATGTGCAGTAGACCAGATAAGCTAAGCTCCCAAGCTCCCCAGTGACGTGAAGGCTAACCTGCACCTTGAAGGAGGCCATCTTCTCTCAACCCCAGAAACAGAAGTTGCCATGCCTGACCATATCCTATGACTATGGTCAATGGTTCAGTGCCGGGCAAATGGCATTTCAAGGAATCTTGCCCATGACTTTCTGACATGAGCTGGGGGTGGGGTGTGGCTCCTGTACAGTAGAGAGGCTCTGAGCTCCGCATCTCTGGCTGGCGGCGGTGAGCGTGAGTGGTGGTACACAGAGGTAAGCCAGCAGAGCAGAGAGAAGAGAAAGCCTGCTTGGTGGCAGCCGCCCCTCAGCAGCTTGTTTGTGTAAATTCCCTTCTGCTTCTGCTGATGTTATGGACTGCACTCAGTCCTGGACCCCAGCACCCCCAAAGTGACTGACTGAACCCCAGTACCCCCAAAGTGACCAATTGGACTCCAGTATCCCCCCAAAGTGACTGACTGGACTCCAGTATTCCCAAAGTGACCAACTGGACCCCAGCACCCCCAAAGTGACCAACTGGACCCCACTACCCCCAAAGTGACCAACTGGACTCCAGTATCCCCCCAAAGTGACCAATTGGACCCCACTACCCCCCAAAGTGACCAACTGAACTCTACTACCCCCAAAGTGACCAACTGGACCCCAGTACTCCCAAAATGGCCAACTGGACCGCAGAACCCCCAAAGTGACCAACTGGACCCCAGTACACCCAAAGTGAATGACTAGACCTCAGTACCTCCCAAAGTGACCTTATTTGGAGTCAGAGCTGGTGGATTAGTTGGTGTGATGAGCTCAAAATGACGTAACGAGAATCAGAAGAGAGGATCCTCCTCATAAAAGGAAGGAAGGCTGTGTTAGAATTACATTAGGCGCCACAGGCCAAAGAACACATGAGCGAGGAGCAGCTGGAAGGAAAAAATTGGAGCTCAGAGCTCAGAAGAGCCAGAGCTGGTTAATCCGAAACAGAAGTGCTTCCTTGGTCTGCTCCCCTCAGGTCAGCCATGGGCTATGCAAACTCTCTTCTCATTAGCAGCTCAGTCTGCACAACAGGAGAGGCCATTTCTAGAAGCTTTGCAGTTGCCGCTGTTGCTCCTCAGTGATGGATCTCAGCCTTGCAGATGACTAAAAGCAGATGTCAGGCATACTGATTGGTTTGGCCACAAAGAGCGGGGCTGCCTGTTTGGATAAGAGGCGGCCCTGGTCCCTTTCCTCTCCCAGGGGACGAGAAACCTAAGGAAAGAACCCTGGGGTTTTAGTCAGAGGGCATTCACTGGAACTGTGCTCCTCATGGTATGTTTAACCTTCTTAGCAGGAGAGGCACTGTAGTGATTTGGAGCCAAGACCTTCCCTGGCAGAAGATTCTAAATGCAGTAAGTTCTTACAGAACAAAGCAAGAATAACCCCAGAGCCAGAGAGGAGGCTGGGTAAAGACAGAGGCAAAGACTGTATTGTGGTCTCCAAGACATGGAATGCCAAAAACCACAGCACCCCAAGACTTTCCAGAGAGCCTCCCAAAGGCTCTACAATTTGGACCACAATTTTGATTCTAAACTCTAGCCTCCAGAACTGTGAAAGACTATGTTGTTGCTATTAGCCACCACATTCATGGTAATTTGCCACTACATGCCTAGGAAACTTGTACAAGGTATCAGTAACCACACAAGCTACCAAGGGCAGGCATGTGTGGTGGATCTCTGCTTATTCACTGTGGCCTGTGTTCTGCGACAGCACAATACTTGGAATTTTCAAGATTTCACAGAATTGCTTCATAATCAATCAAGGTGCTAAACTTGACACTGGCCTAAAGCCTTCATATCTATGCAAAATCAGTTCTTAACTCAATGCACAATGAATGGGTGCTGGGCTGGCAGAAGCTCGGGTTGCAAGAATCCTACGGACACATGAAATGTTGGGCAGGTTAACAAGCACTGTCATCCAGTCACCCGGGACAGTGTGCAAAGGAGAGAGGGCCTCTTGCTGTCTGCCATGACGTAGCTACATGGGTACTCTAGCTTTTGTATTTGTTGATGTTAAAACATGACAACTGAAAAGAATGTCACCAATGTATACTTAGCCATGGCCACACGAATAAAAGTATATATAGATCAACAGTCAAAATCTGGTCTTTCCACAGAAAAATATATTATCTGAGTGTGGTGGCTCACATCTATCATCCAGCATGGAAGGGACTATCAAGGAGGATGTGTATGAACTCAAGGAAGGCCTAGGCCCTGGAGTAAGACCTTGCCTCAAAGCAAAGGGCTAAATAGATGGTTCAGAGCTGACTGTGCAGAGGACTGGAGTTCAGTTCCCTGAGTCCATGCTGGGCAGCTCAGATACCTGTAGATCCAGTTCTAGAGAGATGAGATGCCTCTGGCCTCCAGCACATACTCACACAGACACACATAAGCAAAATCTTTTAAAAAGCAACCCAGGCATGGTGGCACACTCCTTTAATCCCACCACTCGGGAGACAGAGGCAGGGGGCCAGCCTGATCTACAAAGCAAGTTCAGGACAGGCTGTTACAGAAAGAAACTGTGTCTCAAAAACAGCCACCACCATTAAAACAAACAGAAACAAACTATCCTCCGCTGTGTGTGCCTGGGCGGAGAAAACACAGACCGCACATTTTATAGGGGGAAATGTATGTGGCCGAGCCCCATATCTGCAAACTCTCTGAAACTACGCCACTGGCACGGGAGAGCAAACTCTCCACAGGCAGCCCTGGGGACAGGGACTGTGGGTGACTATGGGACACTTGCTTTCCACCTTACGCCAGCGCTGGCAGATTGCTGTGCAAGCTCTGGCCGACCCTCTCTTTTTGTCAGTAAAGATCTACCAGATGTAGCCACGTCTGTTTATTTACATGGTATCCACCCCGCTTTGGCCCTAATGCAGGTTTGACCAGAAGAACCAGAGTGAGGTCTGAAGGCTGGAAGGATTTTCTAACGGCCCATCTCAGAAAGTCACCCAGCCTCTCTTGACTCTGTGAGACGCACTCAGTCACTTATTTGTGTTGCTTTACAGTCTTGTTGTTTTTGAGACATGGTCTCTCCCCGTGCAAACTTCAGAATCACAACCTCTGCACTTCCCTCCAGTGCTGGGATTAAAACCCAAGTTGATGTGACTTCAGTTTTAGCAAGACTCCAATTAGTCAATGGCCCTGCCTGGGGTGACACTAAATACCCATTCTACAAGACTTTTTTTTTTCTTAAAAAATTTTGAGATTATAATTTAATTACATTTATCCCTTACCTTTTCTTCTTCTAATCCTCCCATATAACCACTCCCACTTCAAATCTATGGCCTCTTTTTAAATTAATTGTTGTTATATACATAATGTATTTGTGTGAACATTTCTATTTTTAAATATAATTTTTCTGTTCATATAAAGTTACTTGTACGTATGTTTTCAAGGCTGATCATTTGGCACTGGACAACCAACTGGTGTGTTCTTTCTTCCCCGGGGAAGAACACTTCTCCCCTCCTGGTTTTCCTCAGTTGCCTACAGTTCTTTGCAAGGCTGAGATATCGGGGGCTTTTTCCTGTTCACTGCTGTCATCTCTCTCCAGGTCATGTTTGGGCAGTCACACTGGGGAGACTTTAGGGGTGTAGCTCCTGACATTAGCAGGAGACGTTCTCACAGCAAGCTTCTGCAGACTCTACATGACTTTGTAAGAAGCTGACTGGGTGGTGACTAGGGTGTTTCTACCATCCCTGGGAACCTTCCAGGATGTACACACAGACTCAGCTGCTTCAAGGCGGTGGGTGAGGAGAGATGATGAGAAAGAAAGGTTCTTAAGTGAAGATGTTCTGAAGTCAAGGTTTGAGCAAAACTTGAACGCCCACTAGACTTTCTGCAGTTAGCTCCTCTCAACGCCCAGCATCGTGTGTCTACATCATGGCTTAGATATCCTGGGAGACTATGGTGGGAGTTGTGTTTATTTATACAGTGAGTAGACAGGTCATTAGGGTGGGCAGCTTGGGGAGGGGAGAGAGGAGAAAGCCCTGAAGCCCTGGCTCTGAGCCGGGCGCGGGGCGCGGCTTCCTTAGCGGGGTTCTTTGGCGAATCACGTGTTTTCCCCGGCTCTTGGTTCTTGGCTCTCTGGAGGTTAGACTGCATTAAATCCACAGAACTTCCCTGGTCTGATACTTCTACGGGTCCTGAGCAGAAATCACCTTGGACTGAGAGATGGAAGTAAGGAAGCCATCATTCAGGCTAGAACAAGGGTAGGTCTGGGAACAGACAAGCCACAATGTTTCAATTTCTGATAGCCCAGGTTGGCAAAAAACTGAGACCATACAAGATCTCAAATATCAAATGAGGCTGGCTGGGATGTCGAGAGCAGACAAGTGAACTCGGAAACCATTTCTAATGGCATTATGCATGGTCTCAGTTCAACCACACTTCACAAAAGGTATTTATTAGTGAGTACACACAAGCTAAAAAGTCTCACTTCTGATTTTTTTGTTTCTGTGGTATAAGCTAGGAAGCTGCTCTATCATTGAGCTACACTCTTAACCCTGATTTTTCAGTTTTTACAACTTCTCAGATAGCACTGGAGTATCTTGCATGTCCTTCTGATTCCATATTTACTTGGAGCCGGTGAAATGGCTAATTGGTTCATGTTTTGTTTTGTTTTGTTTTGTTTTGTGAAGGAGAGAGAAGCTGGATTGGATAAGACATCAGGCTCACGTACAGATTCCTCAATACACGCCACAGTAAGCCCTCTTCACTTTCTGGTCCTCTCAGAGGCTGGCGGGAGCCTCCTGAGAGACATTCCTAGACATTCATGAACTGGCTGGTCCCACCATCCTGACGACCATACCCCCCACCCAGGCACAAGGGAACCAGCTAGGTTAGTCCTGAACATGGGCGGAACTTGGTTAGTTGCCAAGCACCTTGATACCAAGGAGCAGCCTGACGGGGCGATCACCTCTGCTCCATTCATAGGCTGGAAGATCCTTCTGTTAGACAAGAGACCTGTGCCGCGCCCCCCCCCCCCAGCCAGCATGAGCTGCCATCTCCAGCCTGCGAGACCAGTGACTGTCCCTCTCCTGCTGAGATCCCTGAGGCCTGCAATGAAAAATACCTGCAAAAACTCAACTTGAAGTCAGAGCTCTCAGGCAGCTCTGAACATGAAATCCACAGGTTGGCAATAGGTTCTGCTCCTGTGTCCACCTGAGCCACACAACACACCTGATCACACGGATCACAGAGACTCATCCAGGAGACATAGGACATGACAAGCCATGTAGAAGAATGCCAACATGGTCATGTTTTTAGGCCTCTTCTTTGTCTTTTCTACCCAAAATTCCTACCTATGGCCACCGCGATGTCTCCTTAGTACAAACTTTACCTGAGTAGGAAAGCTTGGTGCTAGGAGTAAGCAAAGGACGTTAGCACAACCATGGAACTTAGTAGCTGGTGAACCTCATGACTAACACGTGTGCCATGTGAGAAAGTAAGAGGAAAGTGCTCGTCACACCTGCAGGAGCTGACAGAATCCCAGCCCACGTGAAGAGACGGCGTGATGGGATGCACGCTCTTACAATCTTGGCACTGGGGAAGCTGAGACAGGAGCTTGCTGGTTGGCCAGTGTAGACCATTTAGTGGGCCCCAGGTCCCAGTGGGAGACTGTGCCTCAAAAACCAGAAACAAAGTGGATGACTCCTGAGGGGGAATGACCTCGAGGTTAAACTCTGAAACAGGCACACAGACAGACAGACAGACAGACAGACACACACACACACACACACACTGGGGGGGGGATGAGGGAGGCAGATGGACAGAGATCGAGCAGGGGGGAATCAAATCATCTATGGAGTGCTATTAGTATAAGAGGATGCTTTATAACAGACTACACGTAGACATGCCATGGATAACGCACATGGGTAATAGAAAGCTCGTATTTACATTTACAATGCTGTGAACAAATACTATTTATTAGCTCAAATGATAAATAAGAAAAAGGAAGAGACAGCGTTTTTAGGTTCTATTGACTTGGTCAAGGCATGGCAGACCTTTAAGTCCAGCATGAGCCCTGATGAGTACTTTTCCTTGTTTTTTGTTTGTTTTTGTTTTTAATTATTATTTTGTGTGCCACAGTGCATGTGTAGAAGACAGAGGACAACTTGATAAAGTGTGTTCTCTTCTACCATGTGCATCCCAGGCTTGGTGGCAGGTACAGGTGGCCAGTGGCTTGGTGGCAGCTGACCATCTTGCCAACCCTAGCTTACTTATTTATGGCCATAGAGTTGGTTAAAAAAAAAAAAATTCATGAGACACACCTATAAAGTACCATGGCGATGAAAGTGAATTAATGATGACAGCCATCATCTTTAATTAGATATTCCTGCCTCAGGAACTTGACAGAGAGGATGACTGGTGTGTGATCTGGTGTCTGCAATAGGGTTAACTGATTGTCATAATGTGCAAGGTGAGCTTGCCACAAGAAGAAAAGCATCCAAAGACGCATGTCCCAGAAGGTCCATGAGGTGACAGGCGAGCACTTGACAGGTTACTCTTGCAGCCTTCTCTCCCATCCATCCATCCATCCATCCATCCATCCATCCATCCATCCATCCGTCTATCCAATCAAACACCCATTTATCCATCCAGGTGCCCATTCACCCACTTCATTCACCCACTTGCCAACCTCAGTTTTTTTTTTTTGTTTGTTTTTTGTTTTGGTTTTTCGAGACAGGGTTTCTCTGTGTAGCCCTGGCTGTCCTGGAACTCACTCTGTAGACCAGGCTGGCCTCGAACTCAGAAATTCGCCTGCCTCTGCCTCCCGAGTGCTGGGATTAAAGGCGTGCGCCACCACGCCCGGCTCAACCTCAGTATTTTTAGGTCCTGGTGGCACCAATACTTGATTACATGTTTCAGTCGCCAACAGTAAACATGATGCAAACACAGAAGAATTTCAGATAATGGAAGGAAAGGGTTCCAGGGAGAAATAAACAAGGCCAGGGGACAGCAGATGGCCTAGGGTCACGGTTGGGCTAGGTGCCCAGGGAGTATGCTCTGGGGACTAACAGGCAGGTGAAGGAGAAGGATTCTGATCTCTGTTGAGAGACTTCCATGCAGAATGGACAGAGTGCAGAAAGACCCAGAATGGGAAAAGCACGCACGTGCTTGAGGGACGAACAGAAGCTAACAGGGCAGGAATAGATCCAAGGTTGCCTGTGAAAACCAAGAGAAGGGATATTGATAAGCTTGCACAATTCTGCAGTTCAGAGGCAAAAGAAACCCAGCCAAGCTGACTTTTCCCCTTATGTTTTAAAATTCTTCTCAAAACACAAAGGAAACCTGGATATCTCTGCCCTGCCCCGTTGGCGATTTAAACTTTGTTATGTAAGAGCCGGCGTCTTTCATCCGATGCCAGACTAGATACATTTGGCATCCTTCACTAGCTGCCAAGACAAAGCAGAAGGCTGTCTTAAGTTCCGTTAGGGGATGTTCTGAGCCTCGCCAAACACATTTCTCTATCTTTTCAAGTGTGTTTATTTGGACAAGGTATACAGACATAAGCAGGAATGCAAGGAGCCAGCTCCGTGGAACTTCAACAATTGAAGAAAATTCCTAGATGAAAGAGGTTTTGGGTGTAAGCAAGAACTTCTGCTTCAGCTGATCTGTAGGAGCAAAAAATGGCCACGATTCGAACCACCTGTGTGGAGAGACCACAATCATGTGTTTGCCAAAATCTCTGCGGCTGTGGTGAAGGATAAAGACACCAGAGTGTGTGCGCCTTCACTGTGGTCCCTCTCCTGGGGCTGCTCTGAGCCTTTCCGGCTTCAGGCAGAGACAGATTGGAAGCCCAAGAAATCAAAATTAACCTTCTAGCTTCACTAGTTTGAAACTAGTTTAATTTTGAAATTGCTTTTTAAAAAATATCTTTTTAAAATTTCTCTGTGTCTGTATGTGTGTGTGTGTGTGTGTGTGTGTGTGTGTGTGTGCGCACGCTCACTTCTAATGGCAAGCTTTCTCAGGATGACATCGTTCTAAGGGGATGCCTTTGGGGTTCCCATGGTCTTACTGAAGCCAGAGGCACCCTCAGCCTGTGGGGCTTTCAAAACCAGCAGAGATTCACTTTCTGGATCTCATAAGAATTTATAAGCTTTCTTCCCTTCCAAATTCTGTAACGCACAGACCCACTTCCTCTGCCTTCTTCAAAGCGTCTGTCAGCCTTTAAACGGAACACCTGCCCACGACGGCACGAGATAAATACACAGCCCAGACCTGTGGTAGACACAGCTAGCAGATAAGAGTTCTGGAGCAATTGCTCAAGGCACGTTTTTGGCACTGAGAAGGTTAAAACCCAAGAGCTGGGAAGGCCTGGAAGACACACCCACTGACCTTCCCCACCCCCCACCCTCATCTTAGGACTCTTCCTCTCACAGAGCAAATCACAGAAAGGAGACTTTTCTGGCCAAAGCCCATCATAAAACCTTGAGATAAAGCTCTGACCTTCTGACCTCCCCCACCTGTCTGTGTGGGAGCTGGCCAGAAAGACGCTCTAGAGGTGATTCTTCTGGTCAGAGGAGTCGTGCCCTACCCTGGGTGAGGAGGGAAGCCTGGGGGGGGGGGGGGGGAATGGATGCTCCAAGCCAGACACTCCTGACCAGTCAGGTCTTAGGGCTCCTCTGTCTACTGTCATCAGGTCACATGAGTTTACCCTGTCACACTCGTACACAACTGTCCATTCTCCACCACAGCAAAGCATAAAAATGGAGTTCCCTAAAGTCTTTGGGTATTCATTTTAAAAACCGTCTGTGTCATATAAAACTTTAGCTAAATACATTTGCTGTGGGTTTTGTGACCGGAGTGTTTGTTGGCTGTGACTCTTATAATAATAAGCGACCAAGATTCCACTCCTGCCTTTTCCTGCCCCTTCAGAGCCCTCTGAGCCTCCCCTCCTGCAGGCCAAGCTCCTGGATGACCTTTCCAAGGTCGTCA
The DNA here is from genome assembly GCF_900095145.1 of Mus pahari. Classification (NCBI taxonomy): domain Eukaryota; kingdom Metazoa; phylum Chordata; class Mammalia; order Rodentia; family Muridae; genus Mus; species Mus pahari. The sequence goes on from NC_034590.1 coordinate 168,197,197, forward strand.
ACTGCTGAGTGCAACTGAGAGCAAGTGACCTCAAACCCTCAAGCTCTCTGCACTGTGGACCTGAGATCTAGGGAGCAGCGAGAAGATGGGTTTTAGTAAGGAGGAAATGTTTCTAGGAGCACACGTGGAAAATGCCACACTTTTGCACATGACTCGCTGGTGCCTCCAGGTGGAGGTAAATACATTTATTTTTCAGTCAGAAGCAGAACTCTGATAATAATGCCACGGCCCAGTCCAGCCATATCACTAAGGATGGATTCCAGCAAACCAAGGAGGCCCAGTTCCCCCTCCCAGCTTTCGGACAGAGCAGCAGTGCTTTCTGGACTGGTCAGCTGCTCATGGAAATCACAGCCGCACCTTGCTCTTTGGAGAAACACCATAAAACGTGGCCAACGCCACTTCTAAGAGACTGAGTATACAGCTAAGAAGTTTACAGCTGCTGCTGGGGTGTGGGGCTGTCCAGAAACAGTGAGATATAATGAAGCAGACATTGTTTCAGATGTATTTATCTTTTGGACGGAACAAACAGTACCACGTGCTAAAGGTAGGAGAGACGAATCAATGGACAAAAACCCTTCCAGCCACTGACTTCCTTGTTACCTGTGAGGTAGAAAAAAGACTGTGAACAGTAGTTCCCTGACAAAGCAGAAAGGGTCCATTCCCCCTCCAAACTCTGGAGTTTGAGACCTCCTGAGATTGGGGGGTAGGGCATCTGGGGGAGGTTAGGGGTTAAAAACCTTCATTTTCCAGAAGTACAAAAACAACCACTCTCCCAAACCAGACAAACAAAGGAAAGGCCTTTGTTGCATAGACACACCCTACACCCACATATCAAAACACCTTTATCTGCAGAACAAAAAGGCTGTGGGTGACCCCACTCACTGTGCGAGTTTCTTTTTCATTTTAAATAGTAGTTCCAGGATGCACTGAAGATATAGATGCCTGACTATAGCAGTGACAAAATACCAGAGGGCCTTTGAGGGGAAAGAGGGGGCCTATATACCACCACCCCCCATCCCAACAGATGTGCCCTCAGATAAAGGCCAGACAACAACCTAAGTGATAAGGCTAAAATGCCAGTCTGATGACTTTCCTGGGACTCTGCAGAACTCCTTCAGGTGCCGGCCACCTCGCCCCTCCCCTCCCCCCACTGACAGTCTCTGGCAAAGTCCGGAGGCCTTTGAGGTTGTGGCTGGGGAGGGAGGTACCACTGTCACCGGGCGAGTGCAGGCGAAACCTCATGTTCAACATCCTTCAGGACAGTCCCCAGCCACAAAGAATGACTCCATCCAAAATGTCAGCAGCGCAAAGGCTGAAAACCCTGTTCTGAAGGGCTCAGCAGATTACAAACCCCCCGTGGCTCTGCCTGCTCTGGTCTTTCAGATAAGCTACAGCATTGCTGCTGCAGAGGAAGCCCTTTGTGGCCCTGGTGCAACATTCCCCGTGGCTGTTAGATGAACCGCTGATACAGGGTTAAACTCACTGACCCATGAAAACGCTTAAGCAACCCACTTAAAACATCTCACAACTTCCATTCACAGCTCCACAAGAGGTCTGGCACCAACGCCTGCTTAAAAGTAATTCATGCCTATAAGCCTGGCAAAATCAGCCACTGGAAACACCTGAGACCCAGCCAGCCTTTTGAGCCGTTACAGAATGGCAACAATTATATTTTAATTAGTTATTTTTTTTTTTTTCATTTACCTGTCAGAACCTGTTTGGGTGATCTAAATAACTTCCCATCCTCTTAACATTCCTCAGCAGCCACAGGGAACCGGCTAGGATTTCCTCCAAATCTCCAACCTCAGCTGCCAGGAGCTCTCATCTACTTCAATCACAGTTCGGGTAACAACTTTCTCATCTAAAAATCATCTTCAGAGCTACCACAACACACTTTAAAAGGTCCACACAAAATACAATAAACTTTCCGATAAAACTGCAAGAACGGCTGGGATCTTAGGAAAACTATTTTTCCTAAGACTGGACTCCATGCACTACTCATCTAAAGTTGGTGAGCAGTCACACAGGAAGGCTCTTTCAAACTGTAGCTCAAACAAGGGCTCAGTGGTTAGAGCAGGGGCTGCTCTTCTAGAGGACCAGAGTTCAGTTCCCTGTACCCACATGGTAACTCACACCAGTTCCAGGGGACCCAACATTCTCAGATAGAAGTACATACACAAAAAAACCATCAAGGCACATACAGTAAAAATAGAATAAAAACCTACGAAGAGAGGAGTGCTACCCAAGCATATTAATCTTCGTTTACAGTCACGAGGACCTTATTAAAGAAAAATATTCACATTACAGTAATGAATTGAGAAAGAGTTCATCTCATCTTTAATACCGACTCCTCCCAACTGTGGCTCCGAAGTCCTCTCTTCTCAGAAGCAGATTCCTCAGAGCCCTGAAACACACACCACACACACCCCCTGCGTGCGCGCGCGCACACACACACACACACACACACACACACACACACGCGCGTGCATGCATATACACAAAAATGAGAAAGGGGAGAGAGGGAGAGAGGGAAAGAGACAGAGAGACAGAGACAGACCAAGCCCAAAGCCTAAAGCACTTATTTTTCCTTCTTGGGAGTAATCACATCCAAACACAACTGCGTTTTAAGTCACCACCCTCCGCGGCACCCTGGCAGGATCTGCCTTGCGTTTTTAGATTTCTGCCTATGGGAGATGGTCCACAGTTCATCTGTAACACCAGAAAGAACAAGAATTTCAATAAAATGCATTTCAGGGAAATAGAAGATGTCTCTGTTGCTACCATGACACTGACAGCATGTAGAGGTTCCCAGTGGTTCCCAGGCTTGCCCACCAGAGAGCCAGCAAACGCCTCCAAGGGAAAGGGTACCTTTGCAAAGCACACTTTACCTTGTGCCAGGGTCCGTGGGTCTGATCCTGTTCCTTGGCTCTCCTGGGCAGAACTCCTCTGAGCTGCCAGCTCAGAACACCTCAGATGTGCTAGACCTCAACCGGGCAGACTGAGGCCAGGGCTGGCTACCTGCCGGACTGGCTCACACACCAGGCTTCACTGGGCTGCACATCTCTCCAGAGACTCACACAGGAAACTAGAGCAGTTGTGGCAGGCTCCCTCCTCTCAACGCCTCCTTGCCTTGCCTCACTGACTAAACACAGCAGCAGCCACGACGGGCCAGTCCATGTTCCAGAAAAGGAGGGGGGTTGACATTCTTTCTTTTGTTAAGTGCAGGTGAGGAAAGTGCCATTTCCTCAGAGCTGCTCACGGCTGACTACGTTGTAAATCTGACCGTAATGGTCCCCGGGGCTGGCCTCAAAGGAGACTGGTGCGTTTAAGTGTCTTTTTCTAGATTTGGGAAGAGAGAGACATATGTGGTGAGCACAGCTTGCAAACAACTTTCTCGTCCAAGTCACTGCTTGCAAGATGCCTGTCGTGAAGTTCCATGCAAAAGTGAAATAAAGCTAAGCTCAACCTCACACAGGCATCCCTCACCTTAGAACTCCGCAGCGCTGTTTGATAGAAGGGCCATCTAAAGAGACTTCTCTGTCAGGCAGGCTCGATGTGAACGCATACACAGTTTATGCTGTGTTTACAACTTTTCACTGATTCATTCTCTCCCTCTCTCCTTCTCTCTCTCTCTCTCTCTCTCTCTCTCTCTCTCTCTCTCTCTCTGTGTGTGTGTGTGTAAGGGTGTCCTAGCACATGTGTGGAGGTCAGAGAACAGCTTGCAGGAGTCAGTTCGGTTCTCTCCTTCCACCTTGGGAGTCCCTGCGATTGCTAACACCATCAGGATTAGCAGCAAGCACTTTTACCTGCTGTGGGTGTCATACACCTGTGTAGGGCGGTGGTGAGGGAATGCTGAATGCCTACCATGCTTTGGGCACTTTATACATATTATCCCATTTTTAATTAAGGCATTCTTCAGAAATTGCAGATGAACCTGTGGCAGGAAGTGAGGTTACTGGCTCAGAACAAGCCGCTAACCAGAGCCAGACAAGTCTACCATGCAGCTCCCTTTTAGGGACCCTCATTGGAGGCAAGACTCTGGTCATTTTCAACAAGACTAAGATGATTTAGGGAAAATTCATAGTGATTCCTGGCCATAAGGACCAGCATACAAAAGACCCTTCTCTATATGTACAGAATCTCTCCAAGCTGGCTGGAAACAGTCGCAACCATTACTGAAGAAACGTGAAAGTTCTGGCAACATAGCTGAGCTTATGAAATGAAGAGAAAGCTGGTAGTTGCACACTCTAATAATTACAGGGCTGGGTTTTTCTTCTGAAGAGTCAAACCCTCCATTACAGGGACAGATTCTCAGAGTGGCAGCTGTGGGCATCTCTACCCCAGAACCACTTAAAGCAGCCCTGAATATAACCTGCACCCCCCATGCCTCTGCTTGAACCCCTAATTAGGCTCTCTGGGGCAAAGTCTGAGAACTGATAGAGGGCTAGAGAGAGGGCTCAATAGTGAAGAGCTCTTGTTGCTCTTCCAGAGGATCCAGCTTGGATTCCAGCACCCATGTTGACAGCTCACAACCACTTGAAATTCCATCCCCAGTTGCTAGCTTTATAGGCACCAGTACAACCCATTTGCACATGTGCACGCGCACACACACAAATAAAAAAAAATACAACACGGAATAGCATTTTTGTTGGGCTGATGGGAGTGACTGTACGTGCACGGAGACATTCTAAGTGCGCAGATGCTATTGTTGATGATGGGCATGAACCATACAACTCACACAAGACATCCAGGTGACTCTTGTACTGTGTGTGTGTGTGTGTGTGTGTGTGTGTGTGTGAGATAGCTCTTTTAGCCACTGTATTCCCAGCACCTCTAGTGTGGGACACATTCAGGCAAATACTTGTTAGAAGAGTCAGGAATCTCTCTTTGGAAGGAAAACACAGAAACTCACCTGGACCCCAGTCTCATGGCTGTGTTAGAGTTGAGCTCACTTCCTATCAATCCTCATCTTCGTCTATATCGCCTAAATGGGCATTGTCTGTTTCTTGTCTAGATTTTACTCATTTAACCACTTCTGTGATCTTGGGTTAGAGAGAAAGAGGAATAGTTATCTTCAGGGTTTACTGAGAAAAAAATTCCAAATGTCCTCATGAAAAGGATTTAAAAAAATCACTGCCAGGTAGAGTCTGGAGACTCCGGTAACAAACAAGGGCGGGAGCCCTTGATGATTAGCTACAAACAGCCTCTCCAACAGGCAGGTCCCTGCTCTGTTCAGTGGACATGATTTGGGAAAAGCCAATGAGAACTTACAACAAAGGTAGAGCCTGCTGTTGGCTTACAGGCAGTTGCACTAGACTCCTCCCAGGGACCTAGCAATAGATTAAGTCATTGCCAACCGCCAGATGCAGGTAGCTTGGCAGCATATGAGAAGACTGCTAGTTACTAGCCCCCCCCCCNGTGGTGTGTGTGTGTGTGTGTGTGTGTGTGTGTGTGTGTGTGTGTTAGAGAAGAGTATTACTCTAACTCATTGCCTACTTTGTTTTTCTATGCTATATATATATATATATATATTGTGTGTGTGTGTGTGTGTGTGTGTGTGTGTGGGCGTGTGTGTTCCTGGCCAACCTCTCTTTCTCTCCTTCTGTCTTTCTCTATCCCCACTTTCTCTGCCTTCATGGCTCTGCTCCTGTCTGTCTGCCCCTACCCCTTCTCCAGGCTCCCATCCCCCTCCCTACCCCAAATAAACCTCCCTGATACCAGCTCTGTCATATGGCACAATCTCTCAGATTTCTCAGGGGGATACCTTGGCATGGGCCTCCCAGGCACCCCTGCCCACCACTGCATTGTATTTCGTAACGCCTACAAAGCATGATGGAGTAAGTTTAGAAACTGGACTGTGGTGACGGCTTGTAATTTTGTAAAGGCACTAAATCGTTCCTGACATGGTGAGTTTTATAGCCCGCAAATAGAAGGAATATTCATTGTTGGGTAGTTGGCTAAACCCTGCTCCAAGAAGACTCAGTGCTAAAGCCAAAGTTGCAGGAACTGGAAGCAAAGGACTCAAGAGATCTCTTCAACGTTGTCTTAGGGTTTTGCTGCTGTGAGCAGGCACTGTGGCCAGGGCAACTCTTATAAGGACCACATTTAATTGGGGTGACTTACAGGTTCAGAGGTTCAGCCCATTATCATCAAGGTGGAAGCATGGCAGCATCTAGGCAGGCATGGTGTAGGAAGAGGTGAGAATTTACATCTTCCAGGCACTTCCAGACAGCTAGGACGAGGGTCTTAAAGCTCATACCCTCGGTGACACACCTACTCCCACAGAGCCACACCCACTCAAACAAGGCCACGCCCACAAGGCCACACCCACTCCCGCAAGGCCACACCTCCGAATAGTGCCACTCCCTGGGCCGAGCATATTCAAAACACTACAGTTGTCACCTCAATATTCCTCATCGTCAGCATGAATATGGGTGGAGGCCTGAAAGATTGGGCCCAGCATTATGGAGGACAGCCCAGTACAGCAAGAAGCCTGTGGGAGCTGATGCTTAAACAGTCTCAGGTAGAAGCAAGCTGTGAGAGAGACATTAATGGCCAGGAAGGCAGATAATGAGCCATTTATTTTATATAAAAGGAGTGGGTATCTAGTGGGGTACTGAGAAAACTGGGTGCATGTGATCTTTCATGGTTTTGGTTGAAGGCCACGGGGACATTTATAATGTGAAAATGAGCTATTTGTTATCACGTTGCTAGCTGCTAGTCACTAGTGAAGACTAACAGAGAAAACCCCATGGAACCATGGGAGACTCGGCTCATGGGATATCTAATGTTAGGCTGTTTAAGAGGTTTTCATTTCAAAGCATCATCATGACTGTTAACCACATTTGAAAATGTTACCTATTCTGTGCATGTGCCTACATGTGTTTATGCGCATCATGTGCATGGAGGGGCCCGAGACCTGTATGCTGGTCCTTTGGAATGGGAGCAACAAGCAGTTGCCAGGGAGCTGCCCACGAGAGTGCTGGGAACAGAACCTGGGTCCTCTGGAAGAGCAGGTAATTCTCTTTTGTTGTTGTTGGTGGAGGTTTGGTTAGTTTTGTTTTTTGAGACAGGGTTTCTCTGTGTAGCCCCAGCTGTCCTGAAACTTGTTTTACAGACCAGGATGACCTTGAACGCACAGAGACCTGCCTGTCCCTGCTTCAAGAGTGCTGAGATCAAAGGGGCGCACAGCCAGTGCTGCACTGCTCAGCCGTTACTGGCAGAGTAGAAGAAGCTGGCCTCCTTACGCACTCGGGTTTTTTTTGTTTTTTCGAGACAGGGTTTCTCTGTATAGCCCTGGCTGTCCTGGAACTCA
>NC_034590.1:168204536-168220316 GCF_900095145.1 Mus pahari
GAACTCAGAAATCCGCCTGCCTCTGCCTCCCAAGTGCTGGGATTAAAGGCATGCGCCACCACGCCCGGCTACACTCTGGGGTTTTTAAAGCTATTGGGCTTTATAGAATCCATTCCTTTCCTTTTAAGCACTTAAGCACAAGAAATGGAAACAATCTATCAACAAATTAACAACAGAAACACTCCTGGAGGCCCATGATGCCAGACACTGTCTCAGACAGCTGACCCACCCGTGATCTGATTCATGCCTATCAGAAGTAATTCTTAGCACCCCCATTTAACTCCTGAGGGTTGATCAAGTGCAGCCAACGGGATCAACGCTGCAGTGTGTGGTCACACATCACTTTCCTCTTCCTCCTACCTCACCAGTGAGTGACAGACACCAAGTCCCCAGAGTCCAAATTCTGCTTCTACTTCTGAGAGTCATACAAGCCTTGCCCTGGCTACAGAGCTTATGAGCAGTTTGCAAGCCTGCTCCAAAGTCTGCCTTTAGGGGGAGGGATCCCTGTGTCAGTTCATTCCCTCTGGGCTTGAAGGGCTACGGCCCTAACCCCTCTCCTCCCGGCTAGCTGGCAGCCTACGACCAGGCCCATCTGCTGGAACTGGCACAATGGCCTCCACGATGCAGGAAGCCACCAGGTCCAGGAAGCCAGCACAATCGGGTGTAAAACAGAGTGGGAGGGGCCTGTAGTGCAGGAGAGGAGAGGAAGCCAGTCAGGGTGTGTGTGTGTGTGTGTGTGTGTGTGTGTGTGTGTGTGTGTGTGTGCCAAATGCTTCTACCACTCCAGGAGTCAGGAAGCCTTCCTGGTGAGCTTCACATGGTGCAATTTTCACAAATTTACACACTTGTGCACAGAGGTGAAGTATACAAATACACAAGGCCAAGGTGGAGCTGAAGCTCTGAAGCTTGGGAGGGGGCTGCTGCAGTCAGAATGCCCAGCAGAGGAAACAGGCTGGGAGTGGCCAGGCGTGGATGTCCAGCCACCCTGGACCTGCTGGGCAGATCCACGTGGATTCATGGGGATAGATACCCTTTCCAAAAGAGAAGGGGCCCTGTTGAACCTCAAGTGTCAGTCTCTAGTGATGTTTGTGTGTATCTAAGTTTTAAAGTTTTACTTTTATGTGTATGGTGTTTTTGTCTGCATATATGTCTGTGTGCCACATACATGCAATGCCTGCCTGCGGAGACCAGAAAAGAGCCTCCCCTCTCGTGGGGACTGGAGTTACAGACACTCTGAGGTGTATTAATCAGATCTGTGTCTTCTGGGAGAGCAGCCGGTGCTCACAGCTGCAGAGCCATCTCTCCAGTCTCCCCTCCCTCCACATTTGGAGAGTCTTCTATGTAGCCCTGGCTCCTAGAACCCTTTAAGTACATGGGGCTGGCCTTAGACTCAGAAAACTGCCTGCTTCTCTGACGAAGTACTGGGACTCAAGGAGTTCGTCAACATGCTGGCATAGAAAATATTTTTAAGTAACAGTTCTTAAGTTTAAAACCTGATTGATTCAGATAAGAAACTAATACATTGTTTCCACAACAATAAAAAATAAAATCGTATGTTTAAAAATCAAGGAAAGGTAAGGAAAATTTCCAATTGACTTAACTCTCTGAAGTTAAAAAATCACCCTCAAAAACAAAACATCTTTTTAACTCAAGATAAATACAAATTCTTTTCAAACTGTCATTTCCGGATAAGGAAGCGCCTCCATTTGTTCTGACAGGAAATGGGGTGAGTTTTCCATAAATATCAATCTTTACTGCTGTGAACAGTCTCTGACTCCTCTGGCAACACACGTCCACCAAAGTAAAGGCCAGAGAGAAAGAGAGTCATGTGGGATGGGGGGCAGCGTTGGGGGTGGGAATAAAGGCAAGGGTGAGGGCAGGGGAAGAGGTGGGGGTAGGGTGGAGTGGGGGTGAGGATGGAGGGGTGAGGGTGGAGGCAGGGAGTAGGGTGGGGATGGGGTTAGGGGTGGTGGCAGGGGATGGGGAGTTGGGGGTGGAGGGATGGGGTAGGACACATCTTCCTGAAGCCATTTCTTGATACTGCAAGTGGGACAATTCCCACTGTTAAGAATAGGAGAGTTGAAGTTAATTATTCTTTGCAAATGGAGTGTCACAGCTAACACATCAAAGACTCTGGGTTGAATTTAAACTCAAGGTCACTTTCCATCCAAGACTTTACAGTGATAGACTCACCCTCTAGGATCAAGGGCCCAGTTGCAAGTTGTGGCAACCAGTGGCCCCAGGAAGGGACTGAGGTTTTACTTCTACAGTGACAAAGGACCCAGTGTGGATGACAGAAAGTTCAAGCCTGTCTGGGCTACAAGCAAAGATGGTGATGAAGATGACAATGATGATGATGATGAAGAAGAAGGAGAAGAAGATGATGATGATATGATGATGAAGAGTACAAGCATGATAATGACCCGCCTCCACCTCCTTGTTTCCTGCCTCTCTGCTCTCAGGCCTCTCAGGATGGCAGAAAGGAGAGAGGAGAGAGGTAGAACTCAGGCAGCTAAGATGGCTTCTGATCACGCTAGGGTGTGTGTGTGTGTGGTGTGTGTGTATGTGACTATGTATGTATATGCATGTGTGGTTTGTATATACGTCTATGTGTGTGTTTCTTTTTTGTCCTTAAAATCCCAGTCCTTTATAGACACAGGATAAGAGGAACCCAACGGCCACCCTCAACTCTGCAAGGGAGCAGGTGTGTTGTTTATGCACATGCATATGTATGCACTCAAGTTGAGATGCAAATTAGGTATTATAAGTCACATTATTAAAGTACACACATCAGCATTTTGTAACATATCAGCAAAATTGTGCAACTGACACCATTGTCTAATTCTGGGATGTATTTATCCTCCCTGATCTAAAATGCCCATCACCATTTACCCCATCTCCTCCTCCCAGTTCCTGGAACCCACTAATTTATTTTCACCTCCTAATCTATATACACTTTCCTAATCTATATAGTTTATGCAATCAGAAGCATATGACCCATGATCTTTTGTGACTTGCTTCTTTCCTATCTTTTTGAGTGTTTTCAAGTGTTGTCCATGATGTAACATGAATCAGTATTCCATCCTTTTACACAGCCAAGTAATATTCCATTATGTGGATATACCACCATTTGCTTAACTTGTCTCCCATGGAACCATTTCAAGCCGGACGTGGTAGTATAATGTCCTCCTATAGTCTCATCTATTCCTGTAGCTGACTTCAGCAGTTCAAATCCTTCTTGTGCAGCATAGCAAGACCCCACCCCCTCCCCATCTCCAAAACAGAACAAAAATTGGAAGCCACTTCTCCAGCTCTAGCGACCCATCGACAGTCTGGAGTGAGGAACCGTGACAAGTATCTCTAGTTCCATCTTGCCTCACAAGACCTTCTAGAATATCTGTGGATCTGGGAAGAATCCCAGGCCAGAGCTCTGTGAGGAGGCTGAGCCCTCGAGCTGGAGACAAATTATTTCTCTTCGATGTTCTCTGAGGGCCATGCTGGGCGTTCTGGTGGCCTACTGCTGAGTAACAGAGTTGAGACACCCTGAAGTCTGACTTCACAGAAGAGCAGCAGACCAGAGGCAAGGTCTTTAGTGGCCTTGTACACTGACAAAAACAGGAAAGCAATGAACGAGCAAATGTCTGTCTCCAGCACAGGTGTGACAGGACTAACGAGACGCCTTCTCCATCAGGAGCCTTAAACTCAGGTCCCTCAGCAAGCTACACCTCATGGCCAGTTATCTGACTGTGGATGACTGTGTGAGAATGTGTGAGGGCTCCCATGTGTCCCCCTTCTGAGAAGCGAGAGACCTGTTTTCTAATTTCAGTCTGTTGCTAATTAGCTCCAGATCCCCCAGCACTCGGTGGCTTCTCCTCTAATGGAGGTCAGTGGTGAAGGCCTGGACCACTTTACAAGGCCTGCAGTGTGAATTAAACAGTTGTGAGTGCACTTGCAAATGTTAAGAAATGTCCCATAAAGTCAGGACAGTGTGGTAGCTCACTCTTCCCTGGGGCACAGAAGAGCGTGCCAACTCAACAGAGGGACTTGATCCTTTCCCCTCCCCCAATTCTCAAAAATAGTTAAACCCATTAAAAAAAAAAATCAACGAATTGGTGTGAAGACAGAACGGCAGAACAGAGTAGGCAGGGGTGCCTTTTGCCCCAGCGAGGGCTGTCACTCTGGCACTGCCCAGGATGACACACAGATCCAGGAAGGAAGGTTGTTTTTTGCAAATCATATCTTTGAAGATGACAACCAGAACCTGTTGAGTAAATGCTGTAGAAGAACTTCCGGTTCTCTCCACAGCTGACAGGCTAGTCCAAAACAAGACCAAACCTGCCTAAAATCTCCACCAGAAAAGATGGGACAGTGCCTTCACTCTCTAATGTGACCCAGTGTGCATCTGGCCTCCGAGCCCCATGCTTTGTGAAAAAGCAGGTTTGTAATCAGTTAAAAAGCCAGACAGAACAACACTACTAGTTTTTAATCCCTCGGAGAATCCAGAGAAAGGATTTGACTGAATCCCACTGTGATCCCATTTCCCAGGAGCCAGGAGTTAAGCAGGAGGGGTTTGAAAGCAAGCACAAATCCCATCAGAGTTAACCAGCAAGACAGGACTGGTCTAGAGGTTTACATGGGTGGAGGAGGGGGGTGGGGCTCTAATGGAGTCTCAAAAGGGCCAGGTCCTTCAGTAGCACACAGTCCCCAGTGGCACCCCAAGAAAACAGGCATCACCGCACATTCTGGAAAGACCAGATTCAGCCTGCAGGTTGGCTGGTGGGAGGAGAACCAGGAAAGCCTGCGTGACCTAAGCAAGAACAGTGAGACTGCTTCCCACCCCTGTGGTGAGAACCAGGACACAGCTCCTGCCTGGCTCCTTCTAGAAAGGACAGAAGAATGTCCCCACCCCATCCCCAGGAGGTAGCAGCCTGCAGGTGCCTCCTTAGGGAAGGCACCTAGGCAGAGGGGGACAATGGCTGGGGCCACTTGTTTTAAGTGAGAGAATGAGCCATGCCCCAGAGGCTCCCTGGGGTGGTGGGGTGGCAGGGATGGTGTTAGAGAACAGGAGAGATGAGGGAGCCCAGGACTGAGGGAGGAGACACGGGACAAGCCCCTTCCCTCTGCTCTTCAGACTTTATTTACAGTCCACCCGCTGTCCTCACAAAATGATTGACAGCTGCTGCTGCTTCACACAGACAGCTTTCAGCATCTGGGAAAAGGATCTTGGGGGCATCCATCAAGGATGAGGGAGATTTGTAGCAAAGGGAAGTCCCAGGCCCACTAGCACCATGACTGACCCGAGTCACCTTGCAGCTTCCAGAGTCTAGGTGGGGGAAGGGGGAGGGGCGGGAAGAAGAGATAGGAGGGGCTGATTCCAAGGACAGTTCAAAGTAGGCACTAGAGGTAGGAGGTGATCAACAAACCCTGATATTTCGCTCTAATTTGCCTTCAGGCTTTTAAATTAAGAAGCAAGCCGGCCGCAGTAACAATCCTCAAAATATCATTTGGACTTATAGGCCAATTAGTAAATGCTTTAAGAAAACAGTTACATTGTATTTATTTTTTATTTTTTGTGTTGGAAGGGCATGCGTGAGTGAGAGCCCCAGTATGCATACACGTGCAAGACTTTCCCTTTACTCTGTAGATCCCATGGGTCTCAGGCCATCATCGGCTTAGCCTCAGGCCCCTTTACCAGATGAGCCATCTCACAGGCCGGGCAAACATCTTTAAAGACACACCATTTACAACAAGATGATCCCCAAAGACAATGTCACTGTTGTAAAGATAACATGAAGTAAGTGGCAATAAAGAGAAGCATGACAGAGGTGTGTGCATCATGTGTCTGGGCAGGGCAGGCCAGTCAGAACGAACCTCGGGCTCTGACCCCTGAGATGCAGACAAGAGCCTTGGAGAGCTCACATGCTGGGCAGGGCATTGGGAGGCCAGCACCGGAGCCTTGGGGTGGGGTAGGGATATGGTATGCTCAGTTGATACAATGCTTGTCTGGCATGTATAACCCCAGCCCTACATACAGCAGGCGTCCTGATCCACCCCATGCAACACCCCATTCGGGAGATGGAAGTGGGAACATTAATGATTCAAGGTCATCCTTGGTCACACAGCAAGTTCAAGGTTAGCCTGAGCTACCTGTGCCCTGTCTCAAAACAGTGCTCAAGAACTCAAAAGAGAAATGGCAGAAGGCATCCCGAGGGCAGGATGTTGATCTGAAAGCTATACACATACTTTGTGTCTGTGAGAGAAAGACAACCCCGAGGAAGCTGAGGTTCTCCGGGAAATGTTAGAGAAACAAGAAGAGACACAGTTGCACCTAGACAGGCTGTCCGGGGCCCTTCTCTCTTCAAAGCCCCCTTGGGTGTATGGTAGCACCTTTAGGAGAACCATATGCAGCGGCCTCAGCTCCGCTCCAGTGTTTATAGTCTTTCCACATTAGGCGGTCTCTGGGTTTTCTAGAATTGGATGCACAAAAGCTACCTCCACAGCAAGCCTTTGCAGCTGGAAATGCTAATACATTTGGAAATGGTATTCGGAGATGTAATTAAGGCAAGGGTCTTGAAGAGACTATTTTAGTGATGGGCATGGCCTTATATAAAATGATAAGTGCCCTTTTTCAGGAGAAGGGTGGAAAGGCAGCTGGCAGAGGAGGTGGTACACCCAGAGTGATGAATGCCAGGAAGCTGGAGATCCCCAAGAACCATTCATTCCTCCAGCATTTGAGAGAGCAATGGCCCTGATGATACACTGTTATAAATGTCTAGACTCTAAAAATGAGAGAATAAATTGTTTTAAGCCACCACTGCTGAAGCCATGCGGAAAATAAAACCACTGATACACTGATACAACGAATTTAAAACAAAAAGACAAGGTTTGGAGTGCTGAAGACAAAGCCACACTGAGAATGGATCTTCAGCAGGGCCAGGGAATGAAGCTTGCGGGAGGTGGGGCATGGAGATGGGTCCTGCTTTCTCCTGGTGACCAAGCCCAGCTGAGTCACTAGCAGTCACATGTCTTGTGCTAGCCCCTGCAGGACATTTTTCTGGGTCACACACCCATCTGAGGAGGACAGAGCCTGCTGGGCGGACCTCTCATCTAAGCTGCAAGTGCAGACCACTCCCAGGATGACTGCCGTTGGAGGCTCTGTATGGAATGTCCCCCAGTCCTAAGCCCTTCAGACCTTCCCGGCCACCTGAGGCCAATATGGGACAAGACTCTTGAAGTTTCTACGACTTCAGCCTAAGAGAGAAAGCAGGAGGGGCCAGCATGTCTTCAAAATAGCATGTTCTAGATTGCAACTATATTTTATAGATCCCTTCCTGTAGCTGTTGAAGTGAATGTAAACACGCACGCAAAAACAGACAGCCCTTTTCCCTCCCAATGCTTCTGGGGAACACATTTCCATGTGTTGACTGTAAAAAATGGTTGATTCAAACACATGATCTTAAACTTGGATACCAAGTTCCACATCTTCCTGCCTCTTTTCCTTACAATACCCTCACACCCTTCTTGGTTTGTAAATTTTAGATTGAAGGCAAAATTCATGTAGTCTAAAGTGCAGCACCTTAAAACCAACAATCTGGAGGCACCTAGTGAACTATCAAGGCCATGTAACTAACAACCTCTCCTATCTAGTTGCGAAGGGTTTGCGTAATGGAAACTCTCCCGGAAACAGTCACTATTGTGTTCTCCCCAGCCCTTGGCAAACAGCAGTCTGCTTTCTGTTTCTAATCACTAGGCCTTTGGTGATGGACTCCATGTGTGGGTGGTCTGACCACCACACCCCCCCGCCTGCCATCTTCCACTTACGGTGCATCTGTAGTGCAGCAGGTTCTCACTGCTTCCCGACATCTACTGGGGCATGACTGAGCCGCTTCCTCCTCCCTCTGCTGTCAAAGGTGGGGGGGAAATGTGTGTGCACAGGGGTTGGAGGACTCCCATTTATTCTTTCCACAGAACACTGACTCCATCCTGTGACTCCACAAGTATAGAGCCTAAGTCCTCCTCACTTCTCTCCACAAAGCTCAGACTTCTGAGTGTGACCCTGGAGGAGTCCTCCTCCACTTCTCCAGCACGGCACCCCACAGCGTGCTCCCTTTCTTGTGTGTCCTGTGTCCTTGCCACGTGGTCCTCTTTATCAGAGCGTTCTCCCTCGGACTGCCGGGCAACTGTACTTGACAAGAGGCACTTCCTCGTCTCCTCAGGACAGTTAGTCCATGGTGACCCCTCGATGTCTGGTGGGAAGAACTTGTAGTGGGATTTGGGGAGATTACTCTTAACCTTTGTTGTGATATCCCCCCAGCACATCCAGAAACACCATAGGGACCCCCGGGGTAGACAGCCTGTGTCTCTAAAACATACTCTACTGGCTGTATGGAATCAGCACCAGAGGGACCCACATGATGGCTTGGTAGGTTAGCAGGCTGAAGCTGCTAGGCTCCCTGGCTGTGCACATTCTCTCTGCTCTACGGACAGGAAGGTGTGTGTGTGTGTGTGTGTGTGTGTGTGTGTGTGTGTGTGTGAACTGTGACTTTTCCCTCCAGTTTGATGATCCCCCAAAAGCTCCGTGAGAAACAGGGGTTTCTCTGAACTTTGATCCCAGAATTCCTTGCTGCAGCCTCTCTCATCCAAGAGGAGTTAGCTAGGCCCAGAGGCCGGTGCTGGCAGGGCAGGTGCTAAGGAGGCAGGAACAAAGCTCCGGCTGGAAGCAGTCACACCTGAATTTGACAAGCTTCCTTCAGCTCGGTCACAGGGTTCTCTGAGTCATGGCGGATGTGGCTTTCTAAGGGCAGAGAAGTCAAAGCCTTCACCTCGCACCCTCCCTTCCTTTCTCAGACTCTGAGCTTCTGACTCCACAGACAGCACACATGTGCAAACACAGATGTACACAGAGGGTCTGATGCCATATTCTTACTCCTAAGAAAAAAATGCCTGCTTAACTCCCAGGGAGGGAGGTTTGTTCTTTTCTCTATTATTCCAAGTTCCCCGTGGCACCTGGAAGAAAGGTACGTACAACACAGGAGTCCTCTCAGTCACCCACGGCCACTCTCCTTCCTCCTCAGGAGGAGACACGCGGGATCAGGGCCCGCAGGCCAACAGTGGCGGTCTGCACTTACCTCCAGGACTTTTCCTGTGATAAACTGGTGACAGGCTTCACACTTCACCCCAAAGAGCCCCTGGTAGTCTTTCTCACAGTATGGGGAGCCATCCCTGAAAGACAAAGCTGCATTCAGGTCTTGGGAAGACACCAAAGCCACCTTGCTGAAGCCCTTCCCACAGAACAAGAGCGGCATCCATCTTTACCCAGACCCATTGACCTGGCCACACAAAACCACAGGGTGGGTCTCCAAGCCAGACAGAGAAAAAAGAAAACCGACCAAACCACCAGATGGTTACTGTGCCCACTTCCTTGGCTGTCACAGAATTAAGGAGCACGGGTCCCAGTATTCTTCTCTTGGCAGCCCAAATACCCCGCAGATGAGCCAGCCCGAGAGGCCCCAGGGTATCTAACCTCCCTTCACACACCATCTTCTCAGAGGCCCACCAGAGCCTCCCACCGCCTCAAACATCACCTCCTCAGCTCAGGTCCCTCTGGCTCTGAGGGTTTAGAACATGGGTCAGCTCAGCAGCTGCATTTGCCTCACAGTGCCATTTCCTGAGTGTCACCACACAGAACAGCTGGAGAGCAAGCCTGAGCATCCACTCTGCCTATCACTGGCAGACTTCAGTGTCACTTAAAAGCCAGACAGACACTCATGTTGTCCTTTACGCTGCTCATCACAGTCACCTGTAGAGATCTTTAGTCCCCCACAGGGGTGTTTCAGTTTGACCCCAGACCTACTTAGAAACCCTAGTTTCGGGCAGTGGGAGCCGAGTTCCCTTTTCAATCATTTTGTGGATCTGTGAAATTAAATTCATCCACTATGTCTCAATGAGTGATTTAATATAATAGGGTAGGCTTTGTGTTTCCTGTTTTGGTTTTTGACCTTTGAGACAGGGTCCTATGTAGCCAGGCTGGCCTCCAACTCTTGAAGAAGCCAAGGCCACCAGAACAGGCAATTTCTATACCCACTTTCATACAGTATTAGTACACAGGCTGCCGTGCAAGCCAGGCAAGCACTCTACCAACTGAATTACATCTCCAGTCCTCTTGGAGACCCAACCCAGGCCTTGTGCACTCTGGGGTCTAAGCTGTCTCATCAGGCTACTTGCTCATCCCCTAGTTGGGGAATGAAAAGACATTTCAAAAGCCATGAAAAGATACAGAGCAGCAGATTCCTCATGACCAGAGCACATGAAAAAAAACAAATGATTTGTATAATACTGGCTAATCCACTGCCAGCGCTCTCTGACTGCAACATGAACCTTCACCCTGACAGGCTATTTGGTGGCTCTGGTCTTGCCTAGATAACATGTAGTTTTTTTTTTTTTTTNGGGGGGGGGGTGTCTAAAGCCCCAGAGAAGAAAACTATGTTAGCATCACATAGAAAACAGAATTAGCAAAGGAGACATGACGAGGTGCTTAATTGATTGCACAGTAGGGTAAACTACTTTGTTAATTATTAAATTGGGGTACCGTTAATAGTCCATTAAGTTTACAGCAGCCATGGCGTGGCAAAGGCAGAAACAATGAAGCTATTTCAACAAATGTTAGAGCAACCAGTTCATACTGATGCAAGACGGAATGTGTTCTGGCATGCTTGAGGGAGGAGGGCGACCCTGGAGAGCAGAGCGGGTACCCCAGTTCTTCTGACCAGTACCCCAGCGCTTGACTGGTACCCCAGCTCTGCTGACTGGTACCCCAGCTCTGCTGACAGGTACCCCAGCACTTCTGACAGGTACCCCAGCTCTGCTGACCCAGACTTACTTGCTGATGTACTCGCCGGTGAGAACCTTCCCGCAGGACTTGCACTTGAAGCAGCCCAAATGCCACTGCTTGTCCAGAGCTAGCAGTGCCTGCCCGTTCTTAATGTCCCTTCCACAGCCGGCACAGTCTGGAAGAGAGCAGCAGCCCATGGTTACTGCCATTTCCCTGGAAAAACCCGAGGAGGAACGGTCCCCGGGACCCACGGTGCAGCCAGCTCTTGACTACGCTCTCATTTCCCTGTATAAAATCTTCTCCACTGACTCCCTCAGGACCTGTCCTCACGTGGCAAGGCAGCTCAGCCCTCAGTGGATCTCAGCAGATGAATGTCCTTCCCCTCCTAGCTCCTTAGGAGTTAGGCACCCTTTGCGGTCCAGTTGGCCTAGAGACTATTTAATTATGGCATCTTGGCTAGGACATTAAGCAAGCACTCACAGGCTTTTATTTAATTGAGGACACATGTGAAGCCGATAAGCACACGTGCTGGGAGCCCCTCCTCCCCATCACTTCGGGTGGTTTTAAGAGCACTGTCCCGTCATTCTCAAATCTGTAATGAAATTCTACTTCCTTATCTACCCAAGCCAGCCTTTTCACTATTGGTTAAATGACTTAATTCCTTAGCTTTCATTTGTCCTTCACAGATTCCTGGAAGGCACGTGTGTTAGTTACTTCTCTCAAGGCTGTAACAAGCAGCCCAGGAAATGCAGCTCACAAGAGCAAGGCTTTATCCTGAGGGTGTGGCAACTGTGGTCACGCTGAACTGCAGTCAGTGAGCAGAGAGAGAGACATCAGGGCTCAGCTCACTGACTTTTCTTATATTATTTAGGGACCCAACCCACGAACAAGGGTGGGTCTTCCCACCTTAGTCAACCCAATCTAGAGAGTCCCTCACAGTCATGCCCAGAGGTCCGTCTTCTTGGGGGGTTCTAGATCCTGTCAAGCTGTCAATCAATGCTGACCATCACAAAGTGGCAGACTATGAACATCAGAGTTAGCTGGCCTGGTCCTGCACCACGATCTTGCCTATCAAAGTAGCCCTTCAGTAATACTTGCTGTTACTAGAGGTACTGAGATAAAGCAGATCCTTCCACACGCCATGGTGTCAGGGAAGCGGAATACGTATGTGTTAACGCAGAGACACATAAAAGGGGAGAGTTCATTGAAATTAACATCAACCCTACAACCATTCAAAAATCCCCGTGTCTGTGGAAGCAAGAGCAAACACCATCAGCTGGCAGTGGCCACTGTGCCCTAACAAACAAGGCTAATGGAAAAGAGCAGTGTTCAGGCAAGGGCGCTCAGCGGCTATGTTCAGAATAAGACAGACACAGGATCCCATGTACAAAGTGGCAGCACAGCCCCCTCTTCTGGCCACATCTGTAACTGTTTCTTTGGAAAGGGCACTTCTAGACCAGCTTCTCTTCTCTGACCAGACCTGAGTTACCAACCTGTCCCCCTGGAGTGACCCAGCACAAGCCTCAACCTTGAAAACACTCTGAAAATCCATCCAGAGATGGCTGTGGCTCCTCTCCACCCCAGCATCTTAACATATCCTGTTTCTTTGACCGGAGGTGTTCTTGGGCATCTTGGTCAGCGGCTGATAACTTGGCTTTAGACCCAACAATGCTTGCCCCAAGTTTTACTGTACATTTGCAACGACCCCACCCACCACCCTGTGTGTGTTCTAACTAAATGTACTTTAAAAAGAACACTGGCTTTCTACTCCCAGAATAGAATGTTTCTGGAGAAACCAAGAAGAAATCCTTAAGAAACTGCCCCCTGTGGAGAAAGACTTTGTCTCCTCACATGACCCAGTTGTTTGATTTTCTTAACCACTAGAATGTGAAAAATCGAAAATATGTATCCAGAGTTAAAAATATAAGTTCTGAATAGTAGGGTGAGAATGTCCTTTTAAAGAGATTTTTGTTTTACTTCTGTGTATGTGAGTACCTAGCTGAGTTTATGTGTACTACATATGTATAGGTACACGTGGGGCCCGTGGGATCCCCTGGACCTGGAGTTCTTCATATAGGTACTGAGAACCAAACCTGAGTCCTTTGCAAGATCATTACACGGTTTTAACCCTGAGCCATCTCTCTAGCCACTGCATAAGAATTTGTATGGGCCATTCCAAACTGTGAGAAAATACAGTCCTAAAGTTAATAATAGATGTTTTCCCAAATGCCCGATATGTCATCATAATATTTAAATCTGACATCTGGCAATATTCTATGGAAAGCCACAGCGCGTCCTTTTAAAACACAGTCTTCAAATGGAAAGGCCACAGTGCGGAGGGTAAGGCAAATGGGCAGTTTTAAAAGGCAGTCGGGGCTGGGGAGAGATCTTGATCAGCATGCCTACCATGCTAGCACTGGGTCAGAACAACCCTTACAAAAGGCCAGTGTGGGTAGTGTCCATCTATAACCCTGGCTACGGGGACAAAGAAAGAGACAGACAGATCCCAGGGACATACTGGCCAGCCAGTCCATCCAACTGTTAAGCTCCTGGCTCAGTTAGATATCCGGTCTCAAAAATGTATTTGAGAGCTATAGAGGAAGACACCCAACATTGACCTCTGGTGCACACACACACACACACACACACACACAAACTCACACACGTGCACACATATATGTACATCCACACCTACTGTACTCTATAGCACTCCCCCATCTTAAAAAGGAATATACTGTAAGTTTTAAGTTCACAGGAAAATCCAGACCAGAGTGCAGAGATTTCCCATTTTCCACATGCTCAGCCTCCGTCACCCTTGACATCGACCAGAGACTTGCTGACACCCGCAGCTTATCAGTGTGTTGGAGGGTTTAAAATGGCATCAGGGATTATAGTATCACGCTGAATAGCAGGAGAACTTCAACCCTCTGGGTTGAACACACCGAGTCCTACCTACTCAGCCCTCCTTCCCCCAAGCCCTGGAAAACTCATGATTTTCTTTTTTTAACTGTTAAGTCCTTTCCTCAAAGAAATGGGAATTTTAATTCAAATTGAACTGAAAATTTCCATTGTTTCTAATAATTACCACTAGGTTGCAGCAATGGTTTGAAGAAAGACAATTAGGATATTTTTGTTTTGTTTTGTTTTGGGTTTTTTCCTTTTTGGCTGTTGTTGCAAAATAAATTTCAAAGATGGAGATGGCTGGACTTAGGGAGGCTGTCAGAGCTGCCTGTGGTTCACTGCAGGAAGCCGGAGGTCTAAGGAGATGGGTAATGGAGCACAGGCAGTGGAGCTGGAAAGACGGGCTCCTGGCCACCTCGGAACCCCCATCATCTGTGAGCTACTGATAATAATGCCACCTGCTATGTTGCATCCCAAGGTTCTGCATGACACAAGACCTGGTAGAGGTGAACTACCCAATGGCCTCTCTCCTTCCTTGGTTAGGGAGCAGAGCTAAGACTGAACCCTGGGCTTCTTCATCTCAGCTCAAGTTCGTTCTTTCCGGGCCCCTGATGCCCATGTGTCACAGAGCTGTGAAAGAAGTTACTACACAACCTGGGGAGAAGGGAACATTTTGATCCCCTGCTGAGGGCTGTGCACACATGCAGCCGGCCATGCAGTCTTCAGTTCTTTGGGTCTGGGGACCCTCTAGTCTCACAGGTGGTGTCTAAACCACTGGAATCCAGCACGCCCTGCCCAGTGTCCCCCTAAAACACAGCAGGTGATCCAGGTGCCTGAGCCCAGCCAGTGAGCAAGAATGAGTGGGAAGCTCAAGAGGCCTGCAGTCTCTTGGGTAGGATACTATCACCCCACAGCAGCTGGCTCGAGTACTCTACGGCAACAGCTCCTGTTCTCTGGACAAAGCCATTGCCTGGTATCAGGAGGTGGGGCTGGACAAGGGGCAGCAAGAGAGCAGCGGTTCCTGCTGGGTTGCTCCCGCCCCCCCCCTGCTCAGGCCAACGAGGCTCTTCCACGAAGAACAGCATCTCCTTCTTGCCAGCTTCATGTCTTCTCAGTGGTTGAGAAAATTGTTTCCACATCTCTGAAGCAGCTGCGGGTAACGATGGAAAGTCGGTGCGTGGAGCTGCGATGATTGCCCAAGTCAGAAATAGGGGATTATGGAGTGGCATCAGGGATGTAAGGTCCGCTGGTAACTCGCCAAAGGAAAAACAATGACCAGACAGAACACAACCCTGAGGCCCAGCCCTGGACGTGTGAGCCTCAGGACCTCTCTCCTGACACCAAGAGCCAGGGCTAAGTGGGGATCTGGCTGCTCACAAACAAGGTAAACTGAGGCCCAAGCCCACACCTGGCTCCGTTTTTTTTATACCATTTTCTTCAAAGGCAATAAAAGCCTTTAACAGTGGGAACCCTGCCTGCTTGCCTTCAGTCTTTTTGGCAAAGGATCCCAATCACCTGCGCTTCAGAAGGATTTAAGTTGATGGAGGAGACATATGGCTCTTGGGAAGGATGTGTGGGTCTGTTGAGATGTTTCTCTGGAAGAGGAGGCTGAGTGCATGAAGCCATAAAGAGGGAAGCACAGGCAACCAAGTTGCTACCCATCCCTGTGGTTCCAGCATCCCACGGTCCTGGCATCCCTATGGTCCCAGACCTGCTACTTTAGATACACCTAGAGTATGTTTCATACACAAAATCGTATTTTTCATAAACAAAATTATCAAGTAAATTTATGGCTAGGTATAAGTTGCTATTATTAGAAAATTAAGATTTTGGAGACCCTATAAAGTATCCTATTAGTTTATCGAAGTACTTCATCCTTGGCAAGAACTCAAGGTAAGGGGTTTCAAGGGGAGAAAAAAAAATACAAAATTTAAGTTCCAAGGCTTGGCTAACATGAGGTTTTAAGTTTTTAATAGATTGAATTGTTCAACAGAGCTCAGACTTGCCAGCCTTCTCTTTCTCTCTCTCCTCTCTCTCTCTCTCTCTCT
>NC_034590.1:168220351-168273189 GCF_900095145.1 Mus pahari
GAGAGAGAGAGAGAGAGAGAGAGAGAGAGAGAGAGAGAGAGAGAGAGAGAGAGAGGGAGGATATTATGTTAGGGTTAAGTGCTTTAGGATTACTGTCTTTAACACTTAGCCAGAGAATAGCCACTGGGGGTGCTCAGTGACTGTCACTGTGTGTGGGACAGCCAGCTCCCATTGGTTATGGTACCTCCTAAGGGCCCTAGCGTCAAAAGTCACCTGTTCTCATCCTTGTAACCACTAAGTACTAAGGTTTCTAAACTGGCCTTCAAAGGTCCTGTGCAGGTAGGTTTTGGCCAACTTGACCTCAGCTAGGGAACTTCTGCTGAGAAAATGGCTTCCTCAGGGGGGCTGTGGGCAAGTCTGTGGGATATTTCTCTGATTAGTGATGGATGTGGAAGGGCCTGGCCTACTGTGGGCAGTGCCATCCTTGGATGGGTGGGCCTAGGGTGTGTAAGAGAGCAGACTGGGCAAGCCATGGAGAGCAAGCCACTAGGCAGCACCCCTCCACGGTCTCTGCTTCAGTTCCAGCCTCCAGGCTCCTGCTCTGGCTTCCCTGAACATGGCGTCTAGTCTGGAAGGTGCAGCAAACCTTCTCTCCTCAGATGGCTTTTATCTGAGTGTTTATCACAGCAGTACAAACAAACATAGGGCCTTACTTGGAGACCCATAGATTAAAACAATCCAGATTGTCTGTGTGTGTGTGTGTGTGTGTGTGTGTGTGTGTGTGTGTGAGAGAGAGAGAGAGAGAAAGCTGGTTCAGAGTTTCAACATCCTTAAGGTATTTGAAAATACTTCCTTGACCAAAAAAGTCTCCACCATCATTTGTCAAGTGGGCATTGCTGGATTATTCTTGGAAGCTGACCTTCATTTTCATCCGGGCTACAGGCTACTGCCAAGTCCTAAATTAGATACCTGTGAGCTGAGAATTAAGGGCTGGTCCCAGTCCATGTTGCTTATTTAAACCGGTGAGTCCACAGTTTCCTTTTAGAATGTCTTAGCAAATGCCATGGGTACAGGGTCAACACAAGCAAAGGAAGAGCCAGGCATGGTGATGTTGCCTATAATCCAAAGCTGGAGAGGTACAAGCTGGAAGATTTACCATGGGTCCCAGAGTTCCAGGTCAGCCTGGGCTACAGAGCAAGACCCAGTCTCAGACACATACAAAACCGAATAAATAGAGAGAGAGCAGGACTCGGAACAAAAGCCAAAAGCTACACATTCATCAGGCTAAGCACTGTGCAGGGTTATTTCTACAGCATCTCCCTCCCACCTCCCCTTGCCCCTCCCCCCTCCCCTCTCCCCCTGTGTGTGTGCGTGCGTGTGCGCGTGTGCGTGTGTGTGTGTGTGTGTGTGTGTGTGTGTACACATTCGTTAGGCTAAGCACTGTGCAGGGTTATTTCTTCAGCTTCTCCCTCCCCCTGGCCCTCCCCATCCCGTGTGCGTGCGTGCGTGTATGTGTGCGTGCGTGTGTGTGTGTGTGTGTGTGTGTGTGCGTGTGTGTGTGTGCGTGTGTGTACCATGTGTATGCAGGTGCCCATGGAGGACAGAGGATGTCAGATCCCCTGGAACTGGGAATTGTTAATGGTTATGTGCTGGAAGCTGAACTTGGGTCTTCTACAAAAAGCTTAAGTAGTTTTAAACTTCTAGACACCATGCTGCCATAAGACAGAAAAGCGGCGGGCGTGGTGGNACACACCTTTAATTCCAGCACTAGGGAGGCAGAGGCAGGCAGATTTCTGAGTTTGAGGCCAGTCTGGTCTACAAAGTGAGTTCCAGGACAGCCAGGGCTACAGAGAAACCCTGTCTTGAAAAACAAAAACAGGGGGCTGGTGAGATGGCTCAGTGGGTAAGAGCACCCAACTGCTCTTCCGAAGGTCTGGAGTTCAGATCCCAGCAACCACATGGTGGCTCATAACCATCCATAACAAGATCTGAAGACAGCTACAGTGTACTTACATATAATAAATAAATAAATAAATCTAAAAAAAAAAGAAAAACAAAAACAAAAACAAACAATCAAAAAGACAGAAAAGCCCCATGATATCAGAAGATTCATAACTGGGTAAGCGAATCATATCGTCCATGCAGGTTCTGTGTATCCCCTCTCTATGGAAAAGGGGTCTCCGTGCTATTAATTATTTAATCCCAGAAGCTAAAAATGACCCAGGATGATTTTGAAAGGTCTGTGTGTTGCCTGAGTGTATAACCGTGAACAAGATCTTCCGTAATTGTCACCTGCTGAGGTCAGCTGTTCCCTCAGCTCTCTCTTGATAGCCATGTTGGAAACAGCACAAGCCCGAGCAGCCTCTGACTGGCTATTTTAAGTGGAGCTTCTTGTTGTCTTTGGAAAACAATACAGCGCAGCAAACCCACTTCTGTGGCCCATGACAGCAATACTCTGTCAGCGTTATCAGGGCAGCCGAGGGCAGCCTTGGCAGCCACCATCAGCTAAGTCCTCAAAGATGGAACTGGCAGAGGCACGCTAGCCTATCTTTCTTCCTATGACAGATGCCCGCAGAGTTGTACTTACTTTGGTTGGAGTTTTCATAAATAGGTACCAAGTGTGCCTGTCAAGCTTCCAAGTCAAATCCCTTAAGCCAGTGTTCATAGACTGCCGCAAGGAACACACAGCTTCTCAAGGTGACTCTCCCCTTTAACTGCTCTTGGGTGTGGTTCTTAGTTAGTCACAAGACCAAGAGTCCTTCCCTCTCCATTCATTTAGGAATCCACTGGGGGGATGCCTCAGTAGCTAAGGAGCAATCTGTGTAAGCAAGATGACCCAAGTAGTAGGGAGGCATCCAGAAGCAGATGCCCCAAGTTCAGTGGTCAGAAAAGTCCCCTTGTCACATTCTACCCAGTAAGAGATCCTGCCTCAAAAACCAAGGTGCATTATCCTGAGGGATAACACCAAAGGCTGATCTATGGCTCTACATGTACACACACACACACACACACACACACACATACACACACGCACACACACGCACACACACGCATACTCATACACACAGGTACACACGCACACACACACACACATACACATACACACAGGTACACACACACACACGCACACGCTCACACACACGGACACACACACACATACACACACACACGCGTGTGCGCACACACTCACACACATGCACACACACGCACACACATACACATACACACACGTACACACGCACGCACACACACGTGCACACACACACATACACATACACACAGGTACACACACGCACACACACATACACATACACACAGGTACACACACGCGCACACACATGCACACGCGCGCACACACACGCACGCACACACATGCACACGCATACACATACACGTACACACATGCACGCGCACACACACACGTTCTCATACACATGAACAGGCACCCTCCAACATACACAAACATGTCTTCATACACATGTACATGCACCCCACACATGCTTGTCCTCACACACATGAACATGCTCCCTCCCCCCCCCAGTAAATGTCCTTACAGACGTATGTACTCCCCTCACACACATACACAGACTCTCAAGCAGGAATCCTATGGCTAATACTGTTCAGCATGATGCTTATAACTAAAGAAATCTAAGCAAGAGCTACAGAAATTATTTGTTCAAGCTAGCAACAAGGGTTTCTGCTCTGGGTAGAAAAAGGGAAGGACCCAAAACTAAGAGGGAGTAATCTAGAGATGGACAAAGGCCACTCCAAGGGAACTCCACTACATGTTATCACCTGAGGATATTCCACGCTGCCTGGGTCATGCAGGACTTATTAAGAATACTGGAGGAAGGTGATTTTCTGGAGAAACTTTAAAGTAGGCAGCCAGGTCTTTGTAGAATTGGAATGCTCCTTATTATACCAAGACGTAAAAGACACATCTTCAAATTTTTGTACATACATGTTCAGCACATTCAGAATAATTAAAACCAGAAATGACCAACAGTCAATTAACAGACAAATGGACACCCAGAACATGATTGAGCTCCATCATGGAATATTATCTAACCATGAAAAGAAATGAAATACAGATAAATGCTATAGCCTGGATGAATCTGGCAAACAGGATATCAAATGCAGAAGCCAGAAACCAAAGACTATGATCGGAGTTAGAGGAGTTGTCCAGGCCATGCAGATCCACTCAGTGAGCAGATCAGAAGCTGACAGGCTGGAGACAGGCCAAGATGAGAAACAGCTACTTATGGAAACAAGGTTTTCTTTTAGGCTGTTGAGAATATTTCAAGACTAGGCATAGGAGGCAGTCATGCAGCATTACAAATGTATTCAAAGCCACCAAAATGTTTACTTAAGAATGATACATTTTATTCTTTATGAACTTCCTCCAGTAGAATCATAATACTCACAAGGTCTACCTGATTCCATGGCAAACTTCAACCTGGTAAAGGGCCATAACCGGCTGTGGCCGGGCAGACACCTGGGCTCTTGCCAAGAAAGAAACCACACTTGATTTCCACACCAGCTTCTCAGAGGCAGGCTTCCTTAGCAAGAACCAGCTGTCTCTCTCCTCCAAAGAGAAGGTGAAGGGTGACTGACGGTCCTCTTACCATCCATGGCTGGAGTCAGAACAAGGGCGAGACAGGGTTTCTTTGTGTAGCCCTGGCTGTCCTGGAACTATGTAGGCCAGGCTGGCCTCAAACTCAGAGACCTGCCTGCCTTTACCTCCCAAGTGTTGTTATTAAAGCCCACCATGTCAGAGCTCTGAAAGCACTTTAAAACTAATCCCTCCAGCATGCCCATTCCCTACAAAGCGATCTCTCAATGTCTCTCTCAATTATCCCTTTCTCTCTCCCTCTCTCAGCTAATGGAAGGACAGGAGGATTGCTGGAGCTTGTTCACCACAACCCACTGTGTACTTAAACTCCCATGGTTCAGGGACAGGCCCTGTGTAATATAGTCAGTATTAACTGTCAACCTGACAAAAGTTAGAATCATAAGAAAAAGGGTCTCTAGGTATGTCTGGGAGGAACCTGTCCACTCTGGGTGGTCCTAACCCTAGGCAAGGGATCCTGGCCTATATAAAAAAGGAGAAAGGGAACAAAACACTAGTGAGTATTCTTTGTTTTCTGTTTCTGATTATGGGCATGGTATGACCAGCTCCTTCAAGCTCCTGCCCCTATGATTCCCCTGCTATGATTGATTGTAACCTGGAATTTGTGGGCCTTACTCCCTTAAGTTACTTTTGTTAGAATATTTTATTACAGCAAAAAGAAAAGAAACTAAGATACCCGGTTTCAAGGGTAAAGGTAGAAAGTGATAAAGAAGACACCCGATATCCTCCTCTGGCTTCCATTCACACTTCTGTACACACACACCCCCCACACACAGAGACACACACAGACATGCATATATCATATAGATACATATGCACGTACATCATACACAAATATATATATACTACACAAACATATCCACCCATCCACATACATTTAAAAAGATAAAAATAAATAAGGTAAAGGCTGGAATTAGGTTTTTTGTTTGTTTGTTTGTTTGTTTTATGTTTTTTCAAGACAGGGTTTCTCTGTGTAGCCCTGGCTGTCCTGGAACTCACTCTGTAGACCAGGCTGGCCTCAAACTCAAAAAATCGCCTGCCTCTGCCTCCCAAGTGCTGGGATTAAAGCCATGTGCCACCATGCCTGGCTGGAATTAGTTTTTGTCAAGAAAAGGCTATATAAGTTCAATTTCCAGATTATCTGTTGAGGATTTACTGCAGTAGACCTTGCCTAAGAAGGCATGACAAGGGCTTTTTCTTAATGGTGCCACTGTTACCTTGGGAGAAGCAGGCATACATGTAAAGAGTTAAAACACAACCCACTGTGTACTTAAGCTCCCATGGTTTTAAATCCTAGTGATGTACCATGTTGATATGTAGCAAAGACTTTAAGTGGAGCCTAGGCCAGGACCTAGAACTTAGTAGGTGCTCAGTGAAATGCTGGTTGAATGGCTAAATGATGTCTTATCATATCTTTCCTCACCATGCCCATTATTCATTCTAATTACCTTTTGTGATAGGCATGACTTGTAACCACAATTGCCACTGTCTCCCTGGCCCTGGTTTCTGACTTAGTATAGTTGACTTTGAATTTCAACATCGCCATTACCATCTTGACCTTTCTAGAACAGTGTTTTCATCCAGTTAATGTCTTGAGTGAAAGTAACCCTTAGGCGTGCTAGGGTGCCAATTTCAAGACCTGCCTGGACTGGGACCCATCCCAAGTTTCCTTTGCAGGACACTGAACTACAATGGCTTTTCTCTGCCCAGGTGCCCTGCTCTGTTTTCTGATGCAAACTGTCCTCCCAGGCAGTGTGTCACTGGATCTTCCGGACCCTTGGACGGCGCTGTTTTCTGATTTGCAGATGAAGGACTGGAGTCTGAGACATCAAACGGTGCACATGATGATATGTGGCAAGGAGGAGGTAGGACCAGACTTCAAACCCAGGCACAAGGGAGATATTCACATAATTGGATGCAGGTGTGTGCACATGCACATGCATGTGCATGTGTGTGCTTATGTGTGCCTGTGTCTGGGCATGTGTATGAGTGTGTGCACATGCATATGTATGTGTGTGCATATGCATGTTTGTGGTATGTGTGGTGTGTGCAAGTGTGTGTATGAATGCATTCATGTGTGTTACATATGTGTGGTAAGTGTACATGCATATGTGCATGTGGTATGTACATGTATGTGCATGAGTACATGCATGTGTATGTGGTATGTGCACATGCACATGTATATGTGTGCATAAGTTAGTGTGTGGTATGTATGGTCCATTCATGTGTGCATATATGTGTATGTGTGGTGTGTATGCACATGTATGGATTCACATGACCATGCACACAAGTGGAGGCCAGACTCTGCTTTATTCCTTTGAGACAGGGTCTCTCACTGAACTGAGCCTTGGCTGCCAGCTAGGAAACCCCAGCCATTCTGTCTTTGCTGCTCCTCCTCCTGGCACTAGGTTTACAGGTACATGCATGTGGCCACACCCAGCTTTTACATGGGCTCTGGGGATCTGAACTCAGGTCTTCATGCCTGTGTGCATTGTGCTCACTAGGCCACCTCTCTGTTGGTTATTTTGTTGTTAGACAATATCACATGACTGCATAAGGCACCTATCATAAACAGCTGATGAGAAAAGGCAACTTTACAAAATGGGACAAAATTCAGAAATTGTCGCCTGCACAGTGACTTGTCATGAGGATTTTAAATTATAACCAACCAGGACTGGATGCACTTTTTAATTAAATCCTGCAGGAAAGTCCCTATTATTAGTCCTTCTAGTGAAAGGACAGTGGGGGTCGGGCAGGTAGAGGCTGCTAGTGGGCGTCACAGCCAGGGGCTGCCCAGGTAAGAGTTTGTTGGTTGCTGCAGCAGACAATCGCCTCCCAACCTTCACATGTTTTCAGAGATAAAGAAACATTGCAACTGGGAAAAACTGTTGCACCAATGAGAAAAGTAAAATAAGGGAGACTGTCTCTCTCCCCTGGAAGGCAAGCACACAACTTTATGGGAACCCAGTTCGGTCAGCTCTGTCTAACCAGGGCATGCCCTGATACCTGTGGAAGTTCCAATGGCAAGCAGAAAACAGATGCTACATCTGTATTCAGAGAGGTCTGTGTAGAGGCGAGAAACAGAAAGGCAGGATGGATACATTTGTGTGGGCATTTCTTATGCCCACCCACAGCTAGACTCCAGTCAGACAGCCTCTGAGGCAGAAAGGCTGAGTGTAGACAGCAGCCACTCCTACCTGAATGCCTGAGATAGACAGGAGCTGCAGAGGAAATGCTCCTCTGAACCTGTTCCCTAGACACTGGATTGTCATACAACACCCCCCCCCCGCCCCAAGGTTCTTGGACCCATGGGTATCCAGTGTCTTATCTGCTAGTAGGTTCGGGAGGAAGGAGTGGTGGGAAGCTGAGAGGACAGGACTTAAGCTTCTGTCCATCAGACTTCTAAAAGTCAGGAATCTGCTAGTGAAAGAGTTTAACTACAATGTTGCCACCGCCCTACAGTTTCATTAACTACCACCTCGGTTTGAGAACAGGCAAAGGCTTGTAACTAATTTGTGATAAAGTAGCATTCCTGGCCTGCCCTAAGCACTATGTACATTCCTAGAAAATAAATCAGAACTAAGGGTCAGGATGTTTTTAAGGTGGAAAGAAGTATTGAAGGGGCTGGGGGCGTAGCTCAACTGGTAAAGTCTTGCTTTGTAAGCATCAAGACCTGAGTCCAAGTCAAAGAACCTGGGCATGACAGCATGCACTCAGCGCACTCACAATCCTGACTACTTGGTGAACTTTAGACCAGTGAGAGACTGTCTCAAAAGCCAAGTGCTGCACCTAAGGAACAGCAGTTGAGACTGTCCTCTGGCCTCTATGTGCACATGTACACACATGTACTTGCACATACATGTACACATGCACACAGACACTGAGAAACACTGAGGTCATAATGACAGAGGCCAGCCACAGGCCAGCCAGGCAGAAATGCTGCCTCTTTGTTCAGTAAGCACCAAGACAGACTATTTCGGATGATTTTATTGCCTGTCTGAGGCTTTCTTCTCCCTCTCCTTGCCTCTGCCAACCTCCTGTGCTCTCTTCTTCCTACTCAGTGATTATGAAAGATCAGCCACCGAATATGCAATGCAGCCATGCCTCAGAAGCTCCAGCTACAAGATGAGAGGGGACCTTGGCTCTCTGATTTAGATCACAGAGGCTGTGAACATTATGGAGGAAGAGTTTCATACTAAGAGGAAGGCAGGCTCTCTTTTTAGGAAGCCTCTTGCCAAGTATAAAAAGCCTTTTTTTTTTTAAAAAAAAAAATAGGAATGGCTGTCATAGCAGAATAGTTTTGAAGTCAAGGCAATTCTTAGAGAACTACAAATAGCAACCAAATGTTTTCTAATTCTGTGCCAATGGCATTCAGAACATGGCTGAACATTCCCCTTACTCCAGTATCTGTGGGTCTGCTTTCCCTGGGGACTTTGCATGTACATATCCAGACAGAAGAGATCTCCTTCATAGAAGCCCATAAAATCTCTCAATACCTTTTGGTACTTGTCCAAATAGATACAAACTTCTTGAAAATAAAAATGTTTTGGATGAAACAGTTGCAGTGAAGTGGGATTTTATTCTGTGGAAGCAAAGGAGGAAATAAAATTTGGCTCTGTGATGTATATACACAAACAATAATGGTTAAAGCTAGTTCTAAAATACAATGTTTTTTAGCTGGTTACATTTTCACAGTTTTAATTTATGGGTATAACATGAATGTTGTACAAAAAGAGAAAACATAGATGTATCCAAATATTTTATATTAGTATCTGCTAGCTGTACAAAATGAGTTACATTGTGATATTTTAATACTTGTATATAAGGTAGAATAAAATAAAATAAAAATGAGAATCTGTTAGATGTGGCTTTCATAGAACTGGAAGAGGCTATGCATGCTTCTGATGGAGGAAAAGACATCAAAAACCCTACCCAGCTATTAACCCTATGAGCTACAACAACCAGCAGAGCATGGTATTCCCATGAGTACAATAGTGGCATGAATGCTGTGGAAATAACTAACTGTACTCTGTGACTGGATTCAAGGCCCACCCCACAGGAGGGAACATGTGTCTGGTACTATAAATCTGGCTGAGGAAGCATGGCTGGGAGTTGATAAGACTGCAGGGTAAAACTTACTACTATTATTTTGCTAAATGGGCACAGGACCAAATTGGCCTCTAAATTTGTATCTTTAGATACCAATAGATTAATGTAGCACTCTGCCCTTATCAGAGAAGTTTCTTTGTGCAACAGATAGCAATTAAAGCAGAAACTCACAAACTGGTCAAAAGGCATAGATTAAATGTCTGTGGAGGGTTCAGCCATCCATGGGACATCTGTATCATATTCCTTCCCAAGAAGAAGGAGGAAGAGGAGAAGAAAGGAAAGGAGGGGGGAGAGAAGGAGGAGGAAGAAGAGGAGGAGGAGTCAGAGATATGGGAAGATCAGGACACAACAGTGTCCTCTGGACATGACAGGGCATGTACTCATGGGAACAATGACAATCTGCACAAGTCCTGCACAAGATCAAGCCAACCAACATTGCAACATAGAAGGGGGAGGGCTTAAAAAAAAAAACTAGTACCACTAGCTGAGGGGTACTGACAGTTGATGGCTACTGCGGGAGGAGTCAGCTTTCTTTCACAGTGTGGCCCTTGGTTGTAATACCATACCCCGGTGGATGGCCTCACACACTCATGGGTATATGAGCAATATTGTGAGCTTAGAAGTGGTGGATCTAGGCAGAGTTACACAAATGAGTGGAGAGGTCAGTAAGACCAATTACTACATATGGTATGTACAGCATTCTCAAAGAATTAATAGATACACTGTATTTTCTTGAAAGAAAAAACTGTCAGTTTTCATGGTGCATGCCTATAATCCTAGGATTTGGGAAATGGAGGCAAGAAGGTCAAGAACTCCTGATCATCCTTGGTTACATAGTGAGTTCAAGGTCAGCCTGGGCTTCATGAGATCCTTTCTCAAACAAACAAACAAACAAACAAACAAAACAAATCTCATTTTGTTATAGCTATGATGGAGTGTGTTCCCAAACTGCATGGCTTGAGGCAACTGGACACCCTTTTAGATGAATTTGTGTTTGTTTCCTTAAACTAAATGGTCAAGGGTTACTTAGACGAACAAAATAGAGAGCAGAGATCCAGGGCTCCAAAGAACCCCTCTAAGGGTCTCACTAATGTGTTTTCAAAGTAAACCCTGATAGAGGATGGGGTGACATTGCCTCCCAAGGTCACTGTCCCTATAGCATTTCTCTTGTACTTGAGTAGGGTAGCAAGAGCCTGAGAGACCCGAAACCACAGCCTAGGACCCTATCTCACTACCTACGGGGCTCCTTGCCAGCCTGCTGCCCCTAGTGGTAGGCCACGGAAACACATCTATTTAGCATCCGGTCTGGTCTTGTGTACATCCTGTATCTTCTTCCCTCCCAATGGTCAAAATCCATCTCTAAGCAAATGGTCAGGAGTTCTTATTTGCAGTAAGTGAAAGATTTTTAACAATAATGGGAATATTGGGGTTCACTGCTATAAACTGTGTAGAATTCATCCAGAATAGAAAATCCTTACCTTACTCTTAGGAACTAGGACTCAGAGAGCTTACAGAGTGCAGGGGGAATGAGGGGATATTCCAGGTCTCCAAAAATTCATAAATACTAAGGCAAATTCTGGCCCCATCTCCTGATGCCTCATTAAAGAGCTGAGACAGCTTCCCAGGTCACTCTCCAGTTCCCAGCTTAGAATATATGGACTTATAGTAGATATAACTTGATCTGTCCAATTGTCATCCCCAGTGTATTCATGAAAAGAACGAGTCTATTATGGGGTGTTTCTCTCTGGATTCCCATAGGTCAGATGAAATCTCATCACAGGAAACGTCAAATCCGTCATACACGTATACTGTCTCCCCACACTTGTTTAGGTGCTGCCTTCTACAGAGGCCTCCTCTGACTGCTCCCTATAAAGAAAGCCCTAGCTTCTCTCTTTCTTCACACGTTGAGTACTTTCTGTGGTAACTGGTCTATGTGCTGTCATCAGAAAGCAAGCTTCGGAGGATGAGGAAATTCACTTTACTCAAGGTTATATCTCCATTGGAAGGATGATACACATTTTGGGCGGTCAGTAAATATCAAATGAACAACTGTCAGAGTCCTTCCGGGTGAGCAGAGGATGATTTAGGGGTGAGTAGAAAGTATCCCACCTGCATCTTCCATGAGTGGAGACAGGGATTTTAACACAGAGAGACAATTATTTAGCCTGCCTCCCACGTTCTCCTGTCTCAACCTCTAGAGCTAAAGATGTCAAGCACTGTCAACCGGTCTGGATTGGACTGAACTAGGAGCTGCTCCTCTGGGCATGTCTGCGAAGATGTTTCTGGGAAGATGCAACTGAGAAGGGAGGACCCACCCCAAGTTTGAGGGACACCATCCCAAAGCCTGGGAGAGGATCCCAAACTGAACCAAAGGGAAACAAAGGGGCCTAGGAGATGGCTCTGCAGGTAAAGAGCTTGCCGAACAAGCCTGAGGCATGTGTTTGATCACCAGATCCCACTGTAGAGAGAGACTGGACTCCTTCATGCTGTCCCCTGGCCCCCTCAAGGCCCACAGAACAGTGATTCCAGAGGGACCTGTATGCCATGGTACCAAACAAATGATAATCACTTTTCAGGGAAAAAGCGGTCAGCTGAGCGAGCACTGGCTTTTCCTAGCCTGTTTCCTGGTCAGCACATAAAACCACGCCCCCTTTCAGCCACGCCTTCCTTCCCCTGAGGAAATGTATCTTCTCAACTGTAAGCCAAGCCATACTCTCTGGGGGTGTGGTCACAGGCAAAGCATTTCAATGTAAAGGTTCCTAACTACTTTGTCAAAATGGACAGTTCGAGGGGGCTGGAGAGGTGGCTCGGCAGTTAAGAGCACAGAATGTCCTTCCAGAGGTCCTGAGTTCAATTTCTAGCACCCACATAGTAGCTCACAGCCATCTGTAATGGGATCTGATTACCTCTTCTGGTATGTGTGAAGACATAGCACTCATATAAAATAAATAATTAATAAATTAAATGTTTAAGAAATGGACAGCTTGGGGCTGGAGAGATGGCGCTCAGCGGTTAAGAGCACTGACTGTTCTTCCAGAGGTCCTGAGTTCAGATCCCAGCAACCACATGGTGACTCACAACCATCTGTAATGGGATCCGATGCACTGTTCTGGGTGTATGTCTGAAGTCAGCTACAGTGTACTCATATAAATAAACATAGGGACAGCTCAATATCTAATTGCATTTGGGTATTTTTGATACAATGATGATGCTTCTCTCCATCCAGGTTTTAGTAAACACTACACAATGTTTTTCCATAGGGGAAAAAAAATGCCCCAGATAGGACTAGACTTGGTGTTCGCTAATCGGAATGTTCAAAAGGAAGGCATCTTCCTGAACTACCTTCAAACTACAAAGGTGTTTCTGTCAGTGTCTGCAGGGACTGTGCACTTACTGCTGGAGCAGGTGGCTTCTTTAGGGCTGGAAGACATCGGCTGTGCACAGAGCTGACAAAGACAGTCTCTCCCGTTGAATGTGACTCGGTCTCCGGGTGGGAACGGGCGCCTGGAAACAGAAAGACATTTGCCCTCGGAGTTATTGCAGCAATTCCATTCTGTCTTCTTACCCCTCTGCCTGCTACCCTCTGGTGCAAATTGGTTTCTTGGAGGAACCCCAGGCAGAAGGTTTGAAATGCAGCCATGCATCAAACCCGCCAGCTGGACGTGGGCCAAACAAATGCATGTGCTTCATTACAAGCTGAAGAGAGAGTGCACTGCTCCTACAGGCTCCCTGCCTGGAAAGTACCATGTTTAGTGCCATTCTTAGTTGGAGGGCTATCTGAGCAAATCACTCCTCAGGGCCCATACAGCAGTGATTTCCATAAGGAAATTCTTCATCAAACACACACACTACAGCACGACACACTTGAAGTGCTATGGATTCCCACGGAAGCTCGGGGCACATCTCTAAGAGAACAGCTTACAGAAGTAGAAACCTTCTTGATCCTGTATTCTGTAGTAAATATATGGAGTTAGACTGTCCTTTTTGGGTATCTGAATTTGCAAAGCACTGGAGAACCCAGTCCCTCATAATCTGCAAGTGATAGGAAGAGATGCTATAAACATGTTTGAGAATTAGTCACAGGGGCTGGAGAGATGGCTCGGTGGTTAAGAGCACATTTTCTTGCAGAAATCCCAGGTTCAGCAGTACCCACGTGGCAGCTCATGGCCATCTATAACTCCAGTCTCAGGGGATCCAATGCCCTCTTCTGACCTCCGTAGGCACCTGGCATGCACGGGGTAAACTTACATGCAGACCAGTCGTTCATACACGTAAAACAAATGCAAAAGTCAGTAGCAGTCTCTCTGTCAGAAAGACAAGTTCCTTCCCTGCCGAACCTTCATCAGCAACACTACCCTGCACCAAAGCCCACCTTCTGTGGGCGTGTTAGGTTTCCAAAGCCTGCTTCCCGCATCAAGCCAGT
Organism: Mus pahari; assembly: GCF_900095145.1. NCBI lineage: Eukaryota > Metazoa > Chordata > Mammalia > Rodentia > Muridae > Mus > Mus pahari. Next base: position 168,234,454 of record NC_034590.1, read on the forward strand.
TTACCAGCAAGCTTCATCAGCGTGAATTTTCTAATGTGGGGCTGTCAGTCAGGAAATGTGGAACCCGACAGACGACTTGGACAGGTCTGGAGCAAGTGCAAGCTTCCTGATCTGCGTCTGTACATTCACAGCCCTCAACCCATCTCCCCGTGGCCTGATGCTGGTTACTAACCGCGGCAAGCACTCACCAGTACGGCTGGACTTAACCCCGCCTGTGTGGCTGGTACCATTTATCAAGTGTGCGGGGAGGGGGAGATTATAGTCTTACATCTTCCAAGTCCCCGGCTCAGTGGCTCCCTCCACAGTCGGGGACAGGCCTCACCCACCTGACTTAGACCTGGGTTAATAATTAGAACTGCACTGTGGTGCTGCAGGGGGCCTCTTGTTTCTCACTCCTTACTACACCTGAACAAGCCCCTAGTCTGATCTGTAAGGAGGCTATCAGAGGGTTAAGGGCTTATAAACACAGTACAGCAAGCCTATGTTCTTCGGTCTCCACTCCGGGATGGGACCTGGGTGAGACAAGCAAGATCCTTGGGACAAGTCCAGGGGCTCATTGTCCAGGGCTGACCCAGCTCTTGGGGGGGGGCACTGATAACAAGTGGGCCTCTAGGTGCATCACCCCAGGAGTGTGGCTGACCCCTGACCATTCAGTGTCTAGCTACAGACCCACACAGATCCTCTATGGTACGAGCCAGATTCCATGTCCTACAGGAATCAAAGGCCATCTTCCTTTTATAGTGTGCGGCTCCCAGACACGACAGCACATCCCCGCCCCATGCCAGTTCCCTTCCCTCAGTCTGATCATTCTCACTAAGTTGTCTTATACAGACGCTAGCAATCGGGAGGTTCTCCTAAAACATCAATGACTAGTGTCGCTAGGCTTTGCAGACCATCTGGGCTCTGTCATAATTCCTCAACCCTGCCGCTGTATCTAACAGACGCCCTAACCCCTACACAAACACACAGACAACAAAGTGTTATTTAAAAGAAAGACCTAAAGCCAGGCATAGTAGTGCACACCTTCAATCCAGGCACTTGAGAGGCAGAGGCGGGGGGCTCTCTGGGAGTTCAAGGCCAGTCTGGTTTACAGTTCCAGGACAGCCATAGCTATAGAGTGAGGCCCTATCTCAAACCAAACAAAGAAACAAACACAAAAGACCTAAAGACTAATGATTTGACCAGTGAGGCATTGTCAACCATCACAAACTATAGTAAAGATGCCATTCCCCCTCTAGTAGGAGGGGTTGTGCTGTCTTGGCCAGGCTTGACTTGAATGCCCGTGCTTAAGCAGTTCTCCCACCTCTGCCTTCTGAATGCTGGGGCCAGGGGCACACACAGTTCAATGCCCAGCTAGAAGAGGCTAGATTAGGTGTGCATGCCCATGTAATCACCTACGTTTCCAAATGAGCTTTATCCTTCCAAGCAGCTGTCTGTCCCCTACTCTGCTGTCTTTATTAAAACTTTCCTGAGGTCCAGGCCCCTCAGGCTTGAGACACAGCCACTTAACAGACTGCCACATTGCTTTACAGAGGATACGAACAAAGCTTTCCAACTGTACACTTTAACCAAGAATGGACAGGCTAGAAGAGACCAAGAACCAGGGAGAGACATGTTGGGAAGGGGCTATTTTAAGACTCTGTACTGTTTAGGACCAGAAGAGGCTGTCAAAGCTCTGGATGCTGAAGCCAGCATTTGTCTGTTGGAGGGAGTCAGAGGCTTGGAAAAGATGGCTACTTACTTGCAGATGGTACAGGCGAAGCAGTTGGGGTGGTAGGTCTTGCCCAGGGCAGTTACCACCTCGCCCTCCACGAACTCCCCACAGCCGTGGCACCGTGTCCCATACATCCTCTGGTAGTCCAGGGTACACAGGTAGTCCCCGTTCTTTATGAAGAAGCCTCCCTGGGCCAGGTCGCAGCCACACACTGTAGAAAGACAAGTTTACAACTGGTCATTGCCTGCCAAATCTCTGGGCAGCATTTGCCTTCTGCCAGATGCTGGCGGTTCCCTGTGCTCTCAACGGTTTGGGGACAGGGAGTGGACTAGCACAAAGAGCCATTTATTATTGGGCTCTGCTTTTTCTCCTGCCCTCCCTCCCCTGGGAGTCATGCAATATCTCATACAAGTAAAATCCACTGGCTAGGTTTCAATGGTCTCAGTGGTATCTAAGATTCATCAACAATCAGTCAGTCTGTGATGGAAAGATATCCCCATCTGGACTCCCTGGGATGCTGACTAAGGTGTCCCTGGCAGTGCTGTTAGGAAAGGTGCCCACTGCTTGCCCACACAGCTCCCTGATTTGGGCCAAGATCACTGAGTAATAGGTTCCTACTATAGCAACAGCGACAGCTGAAGTTTCCAGTGACCGTTTTCTACACATTGGGAATCTTTCCCCAAAGTGACAAAGCAGTCAGGGCTTGAGTTGTCTCTTTTCACAGGAAATAGGACGCGCTGACCATGTGATGTAACATACAGGATGGGACATAAGAATGGGCAGGCCAGGGAGGGAAGGGAAAGGACAAGTCCAACACGGAACTGTCATCTGTGATCTCCGGACATGCAAAAGAGGACGTTTTGTTGGGTCTGGATTTTGTCATCCCTTTTTCCAAACCATACAGCTGTGGATGACAGGGGCTGTATAGAAAACAGGGTTGCCAGGAGCCTGGGCCTATTCTGCATGCTCAGACAAACTCCAGCAGGTCACAACTTGTCTACAAATCAAGCCTGGAGCAACCCCGGATAAAGACTCTCTCCTGCCAGATGTCAGGGAAGCAACAGCTAAAGTCTCTCCGGCCTTAGCCTCTGTATTCCAAGGGTAGGCGACTCCCACCCAGGGAAGGGCAGCCTCAGGCAAGGCATAGAATCCCTTCTGATCCTTCTCATAAACAGACCTTCAGGTGGGGTGGGAGAAAAGTGAGCTCAGTCACGAAAAGGCTCTCCTAGGGATTTGCTAGAACACAGGGTTAGTTATTCTGATTAGTTCCCATGACTCATTAATAGTCTAACATACAGGCTCTTAAAATGAGTATGGTCATATAACTGAAGGCGGGGTTACCGAAGGAAATTAGAAATGAAACAGTGAACCTTTTCTGAACACGAGCTAAGCATAGTGGTGCATGCCTTTAATCCCAGCATGCAGGAGGCACAGAGCAGATGGATCTCTGAGTTCAAAGCCAGCCTGGTTTGCAGAGTGAGTTCCAGGACAGCCAGGGCTACACAGAGAAACCCTGTCTCAGAAGTCTCCACCCAACCCCCTCTCGTGCGTGAACATGTAAGGAACAAAAATTAACTCAAAATCAAGTGCAGTGAATCTGAGGTGGCAGCCACCCACGGTGCACTGTAAGACTTCACCAAATATGAACAAAATATGTAAATATATGAATATATGTACTTTGTATGTGCTTGCCTTCAGCCATTCAGTGCAAATGTACATTGCCCCTCTCAGGTTCACAACTACTGCATGGTATGAACTGCAGCGTTTTGTTTGTTTTGTTTTGTTTTGTGTTTTTACTATGCAGGCAATGATAATGACTTAATGGAAAAGAAGGACATTTTCCTACTGTCATCGATCAGCATGTAAGTACCAAATTAGTTTATTTTGGATCAAACTGTTTTAGAATGTTTGGTTTTAAAAATTCGTGACTCACCTGCTGACTTGCTATTCACACACACACACACACACACACACACACACACACACAAACAAAATCATTAAATGAATTTCGGCTTGAGGTTAGGACAGAATCTCTAATAATTTCTGAGATGGCTTTAAACACATTTCTTCTGCCATTTTATGTATTTATGCAATATGGCATTCTTAGCATGGATGATTATAAACTTAAAATATTGATGGAGCCTGAAAAACACTGAAGACCCTCTTTGTCCCGCAGCTCAGATATTCAGCCAGTATTCCTTATGTAACAAAGTAAACAAGAACACTATCCTAGTAGTATAAAAATCTACTTGGGGATTTAATAAATGGTAAAAATTATATATATAACAAAGAACTGTTCTAAAATACATTTCTCTATGATTTTATCAGTAAATGTCTGATTTATATACTTGTTTTAATATTTGCCCACCCATAATAGTATAAAAATTTCACAGGTGCTAAAGGGTTTAGAGTAGAAAAAGGTTGAATACCCCAGTCTAATGAAGGGTTAACTTAGTGAGATCATGACCTAAGTTTCCCTCTCACTCATCAGTTAGAATTCTTGAGAGTCAAGATGATACAGAAACCATGCACAAGTTTTCCGTGTAGACTCCCCGGTCCTTGTTTAAACCAACACTCCAGAGCTCTGACATTGCTCTTGAAAACCAAGTGACCAAAGATGACGGCCAGAGTCTGTCGGTTGGGAGCTAACCACCCTATAAATAATGCTACGGCCATGTTCTCCGAACTGCTGTCTCCTATAACTGTCGGCATCTCTTCCCGCATCTCCGGTTCTCACACCGGCATCGAGAGGATCATGCTGGGAGCTCGAGGATCAGCCAAGTCCTGACCTCAGATTCTTAGAGCAGAAACAATACCTGGGGGATGGGTAGGGTCATCATGAGACACTCAAAGAGTCCTCTTCAGTAACTTCATAGGTGTGTACCCTCGAGACACCAGAGCGCTTTATGCCTAAGAGTCTTTATTAATCTCCAAGTCTAATATAATACATAGAACAGTACAGTGGAATTAAGCAGAATCCTGCCTCACACTTGGCAAGTTCCCACCAGTTCCACTCCCAGGAGTCGTCGCCAGTTTGCATGACTCATTGGTTCCTTCAAACTGACTTCTCGTAGCTCTGAGAAGGGGCAAACGGTGGACTTAGACCCGCCATCCCTTTAGTGCTCACCCAGTCACCAGGAGTGGGAATAAAAAGCACAGATTCCCTGTAACAAGACCAAGGTGAGCTTCATGTTAATGCAGACCCCAGGATCCCTTCAAAGGGAAGGCAAACCCTTTAGAAGTCCATTCTGCTTGCTGCTTCCTCTCTGGGGCAGCCTGTCCCTGTGTGGGGCTTCTCTGTCCGAAAGTGGTTTTGTGGGATTGACACTTGCTCTCTTTAATTAAACCGTAATTTCACGAACCTAGCATAGCCTTATGACATGATTTGGCAACGCAGTTGAGAGGTGACAAACTGTGCTGTGTTGTGATCTGATTTGCCTTTTCTCTGAAATTATGGCAGTTTAGATACTAAGATAAACAATGTTTAACTGGGCAGGGATCTGTGGCACACGCACCAGGTGATGAATGAGAGGAAAAAAAACTCCTTGCTGATGGACCTAGACGCTACTTCAAACATCACATCACCTAAGACCAGAATGGCAGTGATGGTAACGTAATATGGTGATGTAAGACGTAATTGGAGGCTCCTCCTCCAGGACCCTAAACATAGGGAACTCCCACAGATACCATCTCTTTCCCCATATAATATAAGGCCTCCTCAGGAACAGACCTCATCTACTTCAACTTCAATCCTTGAGCAAAGGATTATCAGTGAGTCATCTCTGTCTATAGTGTGTGTCTTGCAAGCTTTAGACCATGGTTGTGACTAAGCAGGGAACAGAGTGCCAGCCTCAAATGTGGCCTCTTCCAGTGACTCCATCCTTTCAGCTCTGTGGTACCACCACCCCTAAAAGGCTTCTGAGAGATGCATCTGTTCCCTGTGTTAGTAAACCTCTAGCGGTATCCATTTTCTCATCCGACACCCACATTTTCAAGCAGCCCCAAAGCCCAGGCTAGTTCCCCATGAACATCCTCAGGATCCGCTTCTCCCTGGGCCTTCTTGCCATGGTTTCTTAAACCGAGCGTCAGTACTGCCCCTCTACCTGGAAGCAATTTTATTAAAACAGTGTTTGTAGTGTCAGGAAAAGAATTCACTTGGGACAGTCTGAGTTCCCATCAGAAAGGGGTTAGACCAAGCATCGTGGGTGATTTTCCATTAACCGAGAACAAAGATTACAGAGTCAAGAACCTGAAGAAGTCAATTTTTAAAGACCTCTACAAACAAGAGTGAGCTCACAAAACAGGACTGTGAAGTTGGCTCTCTCAGGAAGGTAGGCACAATTAACTTTCATATGCCTGTCAATCAGCTGATTAAAAACATTCCTTTTAGTGGTGATAACATACCTAAAACACTTGATTCACCATATCATACCTAGAACGCTTGATTCACCATGTCATACCTAGAATGTTTGATTCACCATGCTAGTAATTTTCAGGTGGACAGTTGCTCATGTGTGTTCACAAGCTTGTGGTTTCCACACATCATCTATCCACAGGACTACTGTCTTCTTAAAAAGCTGAAACTCAGCCGGGCGTGGTGGCGCACACCTTTAATCCCAGCACTCGGGAGGCAGAGACAGGCAGATGAGTTCGAGGCCAACCTGGTCTACAGAGTGAGTTCCAGGACAGCCAGGGCTAAACAGAGAAACCCTGTCTTGAAAAACCAAAAAAAAAAAAAAAAAAAAAAAAAAAAAAGCTGAAACTCGGTGCCCATGAAGCAAGAACTCCTTTCCTTGAATCCCTCCAGTTCCTTGGACACCCCACTTCTGTCTTCTAGCTCAGTGAATCCAATTGCTCAAAGTACCCACATGCCAATGGAAGCTCACCTTTAATGATAATGACATATTCAGAGATTGGGGTGGGGGAGCTAGAGAGATGGCCTACCTATTAAGAGCACTGGCTGTCCCACTACAGGACCCAAGTTCCATTCCTAGTACCCACAGGGTACCTCACAAGCATCAGTAACTACAGTTCTAGGAGATCCAATACCCTCTCTGGATTCTGCAGGCATTAGACACATGCATGCATGTAGGCAAAACACCTGCATATAAATAATCAAATAAAATAATTAAAAAATTAGAAGAAGCTGGAGTCAAGAATGAAGAGATGGCCCCGTGACTAAAGCACTTATTGCTCCTTCAAAGGCTCCCGGTTCTGTTCCTGGTCTCTACATGAGGACTCATATCATCTGTAACTCCCGTTCCAGGGGATCTGAGGCCTTCTTCTGGTCTCCCTAGGTGCTGCAATGATGTAGTGCATATATACACACACACACAAGCAAACATTCATACACATAAAGTAGAAATAAATGAATCTTTAAAAAAATTATCCGAAGCTTTATCACAAAGACGAAGGAAGAAATCACATTCTCCGAGAGTCAACCTGGGGCTTTAGGTTCATTTCTTTACCCAGGAACCGGATGTGGCTTGACAAGCTCTTACCATTGCCTGAAGGCCCAGACTTTGAATTCTGGTACCTTATCCACTTGGCCGTATTACCCTGCTGCAGCCTGCTCATCTTTCCCTGCCCTGCAGCCATCTTTGACAGTCTCTTTGGAAGGCCCATTGTCCCATGTCTTCAGTTTTTCCTGCAAACAGCATCACCATGCCCCAGGACCCCTCCCTCATGAATAGTACATGTCCTTGGCACACTCATCTCATGTGTGTAGGACAGTCATAGACACTACATACACTCCAACTCTGACTCAGCTGTTTACCCAAAGTATCTGGAGGTGAATATTAAACAAATTCCAAAAGAATTTGAAAATATTTTAATTACTTTATTATTTAAAAATCTTTTGTGTGTGCATAAGCATGTGTGTGCATCTGTGCCAAGTGTGTGTGTGTGTGTGTGTGTGTGTGTGTGTGTTTATGTGTTTGCATCCTCATGCACACGCCAAAGTGTATGGGTACCCACAGAGACCAGAAAAGGGAATCTGGTCCCCTGGGTTGGAGTCACAGGCAATTGTGAACCTCTTGACTTGAATGCTGAGAAATGAACAGGGATCCTCTGGCGGGGCATCAAATACTCTTAACTGTTGGGCCATCCTCCAACCCCATTATTATAGATGTATTTATTTTATGTGCATCTGTATGCACACACCACAGCATGTAGAGTGGTCGGCGATTTGGGAGAGCTGATTTTCTCCTTCCACCAGATACTGGAAGCTCAAACCGCATGTGCCTTTACCCTGAATCATCTCATCAGAACTTAATTTTAAAAAAATGTTTTGTTTTAAAGATTTATTTATTTATTATATAGAGTTCTGCCTGCACATATACCTGTATGCCAGAAGAGGGCACCCGATCCCATGACAGAGTCAGAAGAGGGCACCAGATCCCATGACAGAGTCAGAAGAGGGCACCAGATCCCATAATAGAGTCAGAAGAGGGCACCAGATCCCATGATAGAGTCAGAAGAGGGCACCGGATCCCATGATAGAGTCAGAAGAGGGCACCAGATCCCATGATAGAGTCAGAAGAGGGCACCGGATCCCATGATAGATGGTTATGAGCCACCATGTGGTTCCTAAGAATTGAACTTAGGACCCCTGGAAGAGGAGCCTGTGCTTTTAACCTCTGAGCCATCTCCAGCCCCCTAAGTATTTTTGTTTTTAAAGGAGCTTTAGTACCTTTCAATGATAGCACAAAGCAAAAATGTCTTACATCTACGTGATCATAAAATAAGTACACATGGTGAGGTTGAATTCACATGGAAATATGCACATTTTCCTAGCTTTAACATATTTCCTAGGACAATCACAGATTTTTTTGCTCATTAAAAGCCCAGGCTGCTAGCGCAGAGGCTCACTGCCTTCCTTCCCGGGATCAATTATTAAAGCATTCCTCACCCAGAGTCCTGCTGAATCCTGCTTCCCCATCACTGAGGTCTGGCTACACACAGCCCTGCACCTTGTTGATGACATGCTCTTGAATCCACTCTACAAACCACTGAGTACGATTTACTGGTTAAGTGGGGGATATGTACATCCAAGAAATTTTTATACAAAAGTTGTGAAATTAGTAACAAGCACAGTTTTTTTAAAAAGCTTAAATCTTAAAATAACAACTGAACAAGTGCTGCTTGGGCTATAAAAATACCACGGAACAGGAGGGGAACAGAGTGTGGAGGCGTCGGATCAGGGAGGGGGTGGGGAGAGCAGAGCTTCAGTGGCAGGAGCTGGGCTGTGGAGGCATCTCAGGCCTTCACAAGGCAGCAGGTCCTTTTGATGCCCCAACAAATCCATCCCTGAGATGGTCCACCTGCCAGGCAGGCAATGCTCAAAGGGTCAGACTTACACCTGCCTCAAGAGGGGGTCCAGGGCCATCAGGTGGCAATCCTTCCTCCATCTGCAGCTAGGGACCGTCCCTTCTCAGGATGTGGATTCCAAGTGGCTCTGGTCAGTTCTCATCAGTAAGAGAAGACCCAGGAAACATGATGGGGGACCATCAGCCTTTGGCAGCTCCTCTCTTTACTTCCTGGGGAAGGCATTGACTGTCTGGTGCCCTGCTGGCCGTCTGCCTATCGCAGGATACAAGATCTGAGCAAGCAGCTCAGTGGTAGAACCCTTGCCTAGGATGGGTGAGGCCTTAGGGCCAATACCCAGTACTGCAGAAGAAAGAACCCACAGGCATGAGGGGCCTTTCTGAGCTTTTCCACTGGAGCAAGGCATACAGCCTGTGTCACTCTTCCCTTTACGAGCTTGTCTGCATGGAGCAGGGGTGTGCAGCCAGGGCTGCCCCCTTTCCTTTATGAGCAAGCAGGCTTTGTGCTCTGGAAATGTTACTTTCCCCCATGTCAAGGTCAGAGCCTGTTCTGATGCTGTGCTTCCTGGTGCTGCGCATCACTGTTTTGTGGTGGAGACTCAGATGTGATGGAGCCAGGGAACAGGACACTTCCTCACCCTCTGTATACACACACACACACACACATACACACACACACACACATCGCTCTTTGATTATCATTGTAAATACCAAATGTGTGTGCAACTGTGGGGTGCACATGCACACAGTGTGTACACATGAGCACTTATGTCAGAGACCAGAGGAGGACATCGGTGTCCTGCCCTGTGGCTCTCTGTCTTACTCTTTCGAGGCAGGGTCTCTTGCAGAGCCTTTAGCTAGGCTGGCAGCCAGCATCCTCTACGATGCTCCTGTCTCCGCTCTCCTGGCACTGGCATCACAGGTGTGCACGGTCGTGTACGTGCGGAGGGTTCAAACTCATGCTCTTCCTGCAAACAGGCTCTTAGTCTCAGGGACATCATCCCAGCTGCCCCAGTGATTTCTTTTAAACCTTTCTTTCTTATTCTTCTCCTCAAGATGGTAACAGTGGCCTTCAGTCTTCCTGAGCACTCAGAGTTCAATCAGTGTCAGACTGACTCAATCCATTTCTGGACTGAAATGCAGAGCGGTGAGCTTGAAGCCACCACAAAAGGTAGCAGCTCACAAGGGCTATTGCTGTAGCTCGGAGCTCAAAATAGCTGAACGGCACTCACCAACAATGATGTGTGGGGGCAGCTCCTGCCAGAAATAACTTCTGCAGAAAAAAACCGCTTGGACTCAAACGGTAAGCCTCAAAAGGTGGACTGTAGTCGCTCTTCAGTGACTTCTAAATGCACATCGAAGTCAATGATCGCTTCTGGGTGAGAGGATACTTACAAGGTCAACCAGATAGAAAATGGGCCCCAGAGCAGTGCTTTTGGGGATTAATTCAGAGTTTGAATATATGATAAGAGTCTTGGTTAGAAAGGAAGCCCTCGGAACCTCTGTTTACTAATTAAAGCATTGACAACAATAGCCTTTTTGAATTTATTGCAGAATATGCAAATGAAAACTGATTACAAGCAGCTCAAGGAACAAAGATGTGGCCCAGAATATAAAAATGAGTATGAAAATCTTTTACCATTGCATAGATTACCTTAACACAGGGCTTTAGGGTTAAAAAACGAGCACAGGAAGTATATGGATGAGGTGGGAATACGCTCAACTGCAGGGTGCCTGCCTCACAAGCAGACCTTTGTTATGATACCAAACCCTAAAGGGAAGGGAGGGAAGGAGAAAGGGGGAGGGAGAGAGGGAGGGAGGGGGAGGGGAGAGGGAGATCAAGAAAGGGGTAAGGGGAAGAGAAAGAAGGAGGGGAAGGAGGAGGGGAGGGTGATGGGAAGGGTGATGGGGAGAAGGAGAGGGAGAGAGGGAAGGGAAGGGGAGGAGATGGAGAAAGGGGAGGGTGGAGGGTGGAGGATAGAGGGTAAGGGAAAGGTGGGTAGGGAAGGGTGATGGAGAGAGGGAGAGGAAGAAAGGGGGAGGGGGAGGAGGGAGAAGGGGAGCGGTAATGTGGAGAAGGAGAAGCTGTCAATGCTTAAAATGACCAGGAGCTAAATCTCACACTTTTGGATTTTGGGTAGCAGGTAGCTGTCATTAGGTCTCTCTCTCCTGTCCCTTCCCTTTCTTGGCCCCCAGGCTGAGCCGTCTCCTTTAAAATCCCATGCACCAAGAGGAAGGCTGCAGAGAGAGTTGCATTCATGTCCGTGAACTGACCCTACAGACACAGATTCATGACATCTGTATCAGCAAGGAGATGTGGTTCTCAGAGTCTGTCCGATGACTCTATTTGATGAAAACTGGCTCCTCAGTGAGACTCTGGCTCTGCTCGGCATCTGATGCTCTGGCCCTTCCCCAGCTCGCAGCCCTCCCTACACCCCACGGACTCTGCTACCCCTGAGGATGCTCTGGCCCTTCCCCAGCTCATAGTCCTCCCAACACTCCACAGACTCTGCCACCTCTGAGGATGCTCTAGCCTCCACAGCCTCCACAGTGGCTAGGCCCTCCCCATCCATCATCAGTCAAGACAATGCAGACACGCTTACAGGACAGTTCTAGGGAGGTGCTTTCTCAGTGAAGCATCTTTCTTCCCAAATGACCCTAGCTGGTGTCAAGCTGACAGAACATCAGTCGGCCCAGCTACAACCACACACGCCATGTCTAGCGTTTCCTGTGGGTGGTGGGATCTGAACTCAGGCCCTCACGTTGATGCAGCAAGCATTCGTATTCTCTGAGCTCTCTCTCCAGCCTCTCAGAAGGAATGTTTGATGAAACAGACTCTTCTGATAGATTGGACATTACAGAGAAAAGGAGCAGAAGATTATTTTAAAGCTATCAAAAATATCATTTTTCACACCCTCCAACACATAGTCAAGTGGCAACTGCTTACTGAAATGCAATTCTACGGGAGGACGTCTGCCAATACTACCCCGGGAGAAGCACTCTTACGATCTGACATCTTCCACAATCAGTGTTCAGAAATCTCAAACGACATAACTAAAAATAACATAGAAAACTAGCTCTGTTCCTTCTGAAAAGAAAAGCAAGAAAGCTACTTAAGAATGCCATCTTTTAATTCTTAATTTTTATTGCATTTATTTAATGTGTGTAGTGTGTGACTCTGTGTGTATGTGTGTGTGTCTCTGTGTGTGTCTGTGTGTTCTTGTGTGTCTGTGTGTCTGTGTCTCTGTGTGTGTGTCCATGTGTCTGTGTTTGTGTGTATCTCTGTGTGTGTGTCCATGTGTGTCTGTGTGTATATGTGTCTGTGTCTGTCTGTCTGTGTGTGTCCATGTGTGTTTGTATGTGTGTGTATGTGTCTGTGTGTGTTTCTCTGTGTCCGTGTGTGTGTGTGTGTCTGTATGTGTGTCTGTGTGTCCATGTATGTCTGTGTGTGTATGTGTGTGTCCGTGTGTGTGTGTGTGTATGTGTCTGTGTATGTCTGTATGTGTGTTGTGTCTGTGTGTCCATGTCTGTCTGTGTGTGTCTGTGTGTGTGTCTGTGTGTGTCCATGTGTGTGTGTATGTGTCTGTGTGTGTCTCTGTGTATGTGTTCATGTGTGCATGTCTGTATGTGTCTGTGTGTCTGTGTTTGTGTGTGTGTCTGTATGTATATGCACATCTATGTGTGTCTGTGTGTATGTCTGTGTCTGTGTGCATGTGTTGCGTGGAGATCAGAGTACATCTTTCAGGAGTTGGATCTCTCCTTCTTCCATGAGAGTCCTGAGACTCAGGTTCTCATGCTTCAGGGCAAGTGCCCTTCACATTGGGCTGTCTTACAGGCCCTAAGACACCGTTTTTTAAATGATAAGAACAACATTTTGGCTTCCTTCACTCCTATTAGAAACTCTATTTCAAAATGGATGCCTTTGTCAACCGCAGCCCCACCTCTGTCTTCTATGCCCACTGCTTTTAACAAGGCAGCTGCCTCCTGCCCACACTGATACACATCCTCTTTCTGGTGCTGGCGGGTTATTGTGTTTCCTGGAACATGCATGCCTTATGGGCATCTCTTGTCCTCTCCTTAGCCACACCCATGGACCCCTCAGCCCTCGATTGACTGAGAGAATGTGTCTCTCACTCACCTGCTCCTGCCCCAGTTCCCATCCTGGTTCTACTCATTATCATCTTGCTTCCAGCCAGATGCCCAGTTTTCCTGGGCTTACTGTACCATAGGCAACTATTGTGGTTTGAATGTGAACCATATCTGAACCCTTGCCTGCCAGCTGCTGCTGCTGCGTTTTCTAATACTGTGGGACCTTCAGCAGGTAAAGCCTTGCTGAAGAAGTGAGTTTCTAGAGCCCTGAGGTTGTATAGTCTGGGCCCACTTCCTCTCTGGTCCCTATGGATACTATGCATAGCTGCCTCCTGTTACCTTCCCAGGCTGTGAAGGCCCTTAGCTCTTCTTGTCAGGTACATTTTGGTAACAACAAGAATGAGGACTGGAGTGCCCTTTAACCCTCTATAGCCCAGAACTGCAGCCTGGTCCCTGAGAGAGGCTCTGTAGTTCACAGTGCCACGATGTGAATGTGTCGGGGGGGGGGGGAAGGGGGTCAACATTCTCAGGCTTACTTATGCAAAAGTGAAGTGATTTCTAGTTAAAAACAAAACAAAACAGCAAATCTGCTCTCTGGAACGACAAAGCCTATGTGGACTTTTCCTTTTCCTGGGGGTGGCGGTGAGGGGAGGGGCCTTCTTTACCACCTGTCCCTCCCCGTGCCACAAACACAAAGCCTTGGACTCTCTTTCTTTTCCAGAGAAGGACGGATAAATAAATCTGCTTTTCCGTTCTCCTTTCCATTGTATACAGTCCAGGATCCAGGAGATGGTGCCATCCACCCTGGGTGGGCCCTTCTGGACTCAGGAAATGCAGTCAAGGCCATCCCCCAGAGGCAATTCTCCTGGGGGTTCCAGATCAAGTTTACCCCATCACAATTCTGCCCCTCAGTAGCTCAAAGGCTTCACTTCTGAGCTATAACCTTTCAACCTCTTGTTCCCACAGCCTCAGGACCAGGTTGATGTAAAAGGTATCCATTCTACTCTTGTTTCCCCAGTTGTGAACCTGACGTGCCTGAATTCTTCCCGGCAAGGATGAAGTCACCTTTGTCCTAAACTACATACAGGCTTATCTTTCTCCCCCAAATGGCAGAGGCTCAATTGTCCTTACAGTCTCACAGGGCCATGGTGCGGTCTATATGTTGTTCATCAAAGTGTACTTGTACAAGCTCAGGACAGCCTGCATCTTTTCTGCCTGAGACCTCTTTTTATGCAGCCAGTACCCATATAATGGCACTGGGATGTCCTTGTGGTCGGACAGGAGGGAGTTCTGTGTCCTTGCTGCTCTCTCACAGCCACATTTGGATACCCTGGTCAAGCATGTTCATGTCTTCCCTTTGGCAAGCCATCTCAAACCTAAATTCTGGATCTGACAGGAGGGAACCTTAACTGAGAAAAGCCCCCATTAAGATTCAGACGAAAGGAATTTTCTTAATTAGTGTCTGAATGGAGAGGGCCCAGCCAATCACAGGCAGTGCCACACCTGGGTTGGTGGTCCTGAGTTTTATAAGAAAGCAAGTCTGAGCAAACCATGAGGAGCAAGCCAGTAAGCAGCATCCTTCCATGGCCTCTGTGTCAGCTCCTGCCTCCAGGTTCCTGTCCTGTTCCCATTTTGGTTATGGTGTTTGGTCTCAGCAATAGAGAACCCAAGGCACCAAGTCCTTCCTGTATTTAAACACGGGCAAAAAGTTTTACGGTCTTGACAGATCTTATCAAAACCCCTGAGTTTTGCTGTCTTTCTCGAACTTGGTGTACAATACTAGACACAGCCCGCCCCTGGCTTTGGGGCTGCAGACTTGGCTCAGTGGCCAAGAGTGCTTGCTGCTCTTCCAAAAAGTTTGCTCCCAGCATTCGCATCAGGAATCAGGTGGTTCACAATCACCTGTAACTCCAGCTCCAGGGTATCTGACGCCCTCTTCTGGCCTCCAGGGGTAATGCACACATGTGGCATATGCTCACACAAACATACACAATATAAAAAATACAAAGAAAAGCTAAAATACTTGCTCTGAACAAACTAAGAGGAGGGGAATGCCCGGGGTACAGTTGGCTCCTGCATGATACTGTCAAAGGGTTCCCAAATCTTCATGATCTCTAAGTAAAACCTGCCAGAAGAATGCTTGATGACATTTATACTGTCATAGTTACAAGGTGATGGGGTAAACTACTAACCCACCACAGCTGCCTCATCATTTCAGAGATGAGTCCCCCAGCAACTCCAGCATCTCTCTCTCCAAACTTGCCCAGGGTCACTCCAGGACAACCTTTTTTCTGGCCATTCACTCACAACTGATATTTACTTAATATTTACTTAATTTTTATTTTTTTGGAAAAAGAGCCTCATGTAGTCCAGGCTAGCTTCAAAATCACTATATAGCTGAGGATGACCTTGAATTTGTGACCCCCTGCCTCTACTTCCGGGGTGTAATCCTGGGATTATCAGACAAATAGCACCATGATGCATGTATCCGGCACTTGGGACTGAACCCAGGGCTTTGTAAGTGCTGAGCAAGCACCCTACTAATGGAGCTACAACCCCAGGCCCACAATGTTTTTAGAAATCGGCCCTTATTAATAAGTACAATTATTTGAAAAGGCAAGTGTATCGCAGGGCAATAAATCAAATGACAGGGTCACCTTCCTACATAGAAACAATCTGAGAAAAAATACTGAGAATATTAAAAAGAAATATTAAATTTGAATGGTGATACTACTCTTATGTACTTCAAATGTTATTTCTTTGTTATAAAGAACTTTGGTTTCATGATGTTATATGGGCTGAAAAATAAGGATAATAATTTTCTCACTGTGTAAAAATGTCACGCTGGGAAACATAAGAACCAAACAAACAATGGCTTCCTTTCCCTACTCCCTGACATTTACTGCAATCAAGACTCAGTCTCTTAGATGCAATAATTTAGAAATAATGGGCTATAATTACTATATCATTTAACTATAAACATCTCATTCATCCATATTACAAATATTATGGAGTATATGTACTGTATATTAAAGGGAAAATATGAACACTTATCTTAATCCAGTTTGGAACTTAAAAATGAATATTTTAAAAGATTTGCATTACATTTATTTGATAAGATCACACAGTTATAGGCTACAAAATGTAAAATTTCAAATACTCAGGTCAGGCCTGTAATTTCCGGAGGGGAGGGGGCGCAGATAGCATGAATTCAGCTTCTCACCTGCGGTAAGGGAGCTCATTCCATTCGTGCCTCTGTTGTCCCTGTGTCCTGTCTCCTGCCTTCTCAGGTGTGTCTCAATACCTAGGAGTTTTCCAAGCAGGTATTACAAGCCTGGGCTCAGCTCTGGGCAGGGCTTGGGGGTTACAAGGAACTGTTTCCATGTTTCTGGATTTTGCCAGTTTCCCACTGAGTCACAAACTGGCCCAAGATCTGTGCCCACGTGAACACAGGGCAAAGTCTTAGCTGTAGCAAGGACAGCCCAAAATGTGCCCACCTAAGTCAGCTCCCTCTGCCAGGCAGGTGGTGGCTCTGACAGATCCCTTTGTATGCTTCTTCTTGGAAGTCACTAGCTAGACTCCATCAGAGGGTGCTATGGTAGTAAGCCTGTGCTAAACGCCATTGACAGGCTATTTCACTCAGCACTTACTAATGGATCAATAAGCTATACCCTCCCTGACTTGTTCATTTGTACACTGTGTTGCAGGTTGGCATTGCCCTGGGTAGTCAGCAGTAAACAGTCAGAAGGAATGCTGCCTCCAAGGGGCTTATGAGCTGGGGTTCAGGGAAGCCCTCTGGTCACCCTAGCAGGTAACTTTCTTTTTTCTGTTACCTGTCATTAATCATTCTGTGATGTTGTTCCTGTGATGTGGTAGTTTCAATGACTAACCCTCCCCTCACATTCTATTCATTCTGTGATACTGTTGTAGCGATACATTGTTTCCATTTCCCCCTTCATTGTGTCCGGGTTGTATCCAATGCCTACAGGAGAATCAGAAACCTCAAAACTCCTTCCTGGCATTCACCTCCCTTGGGTATGACCTCGCTGGCATTTATGCAGCTTGATTCTCTGGAAGGAATGACTCTTAAGAACTTCCATCTTTTACATATGAGTTTTAATCCACTTCTACCACATAGTAGATATTTTTGTTTAATACTTTGATATATTAGTTGTCATAATGAGTATTGTTTTTCTTGGATATTTTTAGGGAAATACTCTAGATTCATTTTTTTATATACCAGAAAATTCTAAAACATTTAGGAAACAAAAACATAAACAAAACAAAAACCTGAAGACTAAGAGAACCAATCTCTTGGCCAAATCTGTTTTGAGTGACTTTTGGAACTTAGCTTAAAATGCCAGTTCCTCTCTCTGACCCCAACAACAGCCATCTCTCATATTATGATTTTCTTGGTTCTCATGCAAGATGTCCAGTGTCCTCTTTCTCTCTTCTTTCAAGACCATTGTTTTAAGTAAAAACCATTCATCTTTTCTTTTCTCTGCCATAGGAATCTTAGTCCTTTCTAATCACAGAAAACATCCTTGGCCACACTCAATAAATAAAGCTCTGCAGATATAGTGTGTGCATGTGTGCAACTGTCCACGTGTGCAAGTGTACATGTGTGTATTGTGTGCAAGACAGCAGGGCATCAGAAGGGGAGGACATGGCAGGAAGGGTAGGGCATGACAATCAGCACTGAACTGGCTTTTGACAAAAGCTTCTTCTGCATGTGCTCTGGCCCCAAATCTCCCACCGCAAGACACTGGCTCACAAGCTGTCTGACCAGCACAGGACTCCAGCTGTAACCGGAAAACATAAGCCATGTGTAAGGGACTCTGCAGTCAGGGGCAGGTAGGTAAGGAAGACAACAGCTGTCCTGAGCTGGGCACCGTGGCCACCTACAGACCCTCATTCCGATCTGACAGGTTGGAGGGGCATCTCTGTGGAGGGTCAAAACCTATCAAAATGGCGGCCAATGGAAAAATGGCCCTGCTTGTATAGGATATTTGTTTGTTTCTATCAATCTAAAATTGCTCTTTAAAAATGCAGCCTTTTAATTGAAAACAGAAAAGAGGTGGGAAGGAGAGATGGTTTAGTGGTTTCTCTTCCAGAGGACCTGAGTTCAAAACCCAGTACCCTCGGTGGTGGCTCACAACAGTCTGTAACTCCAGTTCCGGGGATCCAGCGCCCTCTCCTGGACTCTGTGGGTACTGCATGCATGTGGTGTGCAGACAAATATCCAGGCAAAACACCCATATGCACAAAATAATTTTTAAATTTTAAGAAAAAGAAAGGAAGGTGTGAAGAGGTAGAAGACAGGCCCTGGTCAATGAGAAGCTCACTGGACTGGAGATGGCCTGAGGTGACTGTCGCTTGCTCCACCATTTACACTGTAACCTCCCTCCATTTCTTTAGATACATAGTAAAATCTGCTAAAAACAAACAGCAGCAAAACTCTGAGCTGCCTGGGGCCAGTGGTGTCAGGGAAACAGAGGACGAGTGCAAACCAATGTGGGGCGAAGCAACTCTTAACCTTCCTACAGGGAGTCTAAGAATTTGGAGTGAGATAGAGCAAGCACAAGAGTGCAAGCCTCAAGGAAATCTGTGGAATTGCGCTGTCCAAGATGGCAACCACCATCCACAGGTGGCCATTGAGCACTCACAATAGGACAGTCCAAATTGACATGTGTTGAGCTAGAGAGGGAGAAAAAAAAGCCAGACATCTCAAATGTTATGCTAATTAAAATAGTATTTTGACACATGCCACAAAATGAACTACATTATGAAAATTAAATGGTCTTGTCCCTTTTCGCCTTTCTAACACAGCTATTAGAATATTTTGAGCCACACACGTGGCTTTGAATACTGATCTCTAGAATTTCGGGGAAGCCATGGATCCCCTATAGGGTTTCCCTACATAGGATCCCTCTTATGGGAACTTCAACCACCTCCAGTAGTAAAAGATTAACCTTGAGGGCTGGGACACAAGACAGTCACACTGGCAGACTCCCTGCAGGAAGACAGAAGCTAACAGGAGTAGATGACTTTCTTTGCTTTAGCAGCTTTTTGTTAAATTGCCAGGTTCCTAAGACACAGCACATGCTCTAATGCAGGAGTCAGCGGGGGGGGGGGTACGGCGCTTCAGGAATGCGCTTACAGCACGAAACAAGGTACACATCTCCAACATAAAGAAGCTAAACTCTGTCATTGGATTTAACCCAAAATATAAGAAAAGCAAGGGATCGCCAGAGGACAGGGCACTGTCTCTCTGAATCTCTCCAAGTTCACTACAGTCATCAGACAGATGAGTGGCTGCTGTCACTCACAGGCTATATCTATTTCATGTCTCATCTATTTCGTGATCCAGGTGTCTGGAAATTCATGAGCAAAAAGCTGAATCACAAAAATACTGACACCAGGTTACCCAAATCGTGTAGAACCATAAACCAGTCCCCCGACATGCTGTGTGGAGCCGGTGTATGGGCCCAGCCCCTCTAGATTCGGCACTGTGTATCTATGGTTACCAGTATAAGACCCATGCAAACTTCAGATCTGAGGTGATTTATAGCACACAGTCTGGTATGTTTGTTTGTCCTGGGTCACAGACACACACATGACTTGCCTGAGACCACACTGCCTATGTGCTCTATGTTCTAGGGAACACTCTGCACCCTGGGAATGACCCATGCTTCCTGAGGACCTGTGTGCGCTGTCTGAACACTCCAGCTGGCTACACTTATTCCGAAGGGCTTTTTAAAAAAGAAGGATCAAATGATCCCTGTATATCATATGTAAACTACATGTATACTATGTACATATATATTATATATATTTATACACATATATTACATATATTATATATACATATTATATATATGAAGGGGGTGGATCTGATGCTAAGGCAAGACCATGAAGTTCCTTCCTGTGGCAAGAGCATTTACATTCTAGGCATTTAACAGAGCTCTATATTAATGTAGTTGTACTGGATAGCTTTGTGTCAACTTGACACAGCTGGAGTTATCACAGAGAAAGGCGCTTCAGTTGGGAAAATGCCTCCATGAGATCCAGATGTAAGGCATTTTCTCAATTAGTGATCAAGGGGGGAGGTTCCCTTGTGGGTGGTGCCATCTCTGGGCTGGTAGTCTTGGGTTCTATAAGAGAGTGGACTGAGCAAGCCAGTAAAGAACATCCCTCCATGGCTTCTGCATCAGCTCCTGCTCCCTGACCCGCTTGAGTTCCAGTCCTGCATCCTTTGGTGATCAACAGCAGTATGGAAATGTAAGCCAAATAAACCCTTTCCTCCCCAACTTGCTTCTTGGTCATGACGTTTGTGCAGGAATAGAAACCCTGACTAAGACAGTAGTCTTCAGCCAGCTGTTGCATGTACTCAGCACAGAGCTTAGGGATGGAGCTAGCTCCGCCCACTCTTCCTCCTGTCTCTCCTTCTAGCTTCTCTCCTGGAAAGTTTACAATGGGAGAAGCAACTGACAGCATCCAGGAAAGCACCCTCCTCTTTCACACACCTGATGCTTGCCTGGTGCTCATCAACCACCCAGGAGCCTCTGGGTCTTGGACAAGTGGCTTGGGTAGCAGTGGAGAGTCTATACCTAGGCTGCCTGGTGTCCAAGGAGAAGAGCACAGGGCAGTGCAGAGCGTAGCCAGGGAGCAGGCTTGGAGGCTGCGCTCCTCCCCCTACACTGCACATATGCACATCCTAAGCACCGAGACACTTCCAGAACTCCAGTGACCTGTTTCTCCAAACACACACCAAGGGCTCTCCTCTTCCGCTTTCCCTGAAGCACACGGACACGGTATTCCAGTGAGTCCAGACTAACTAGCCAGCCTTCATGAGCTGCAGGACATGGCCTTGAAAGTTGGTCTCATGTGGATGGGAGCTGCTTTTCTGAATGGAGGGTCGACGTGTGTGAGCACACATACACACACAGTGACTTAGCATCGACCTTTTATTTAAAAAGGTTTTTGTGTTTATGTGTATGAATGTTTGTCTTCACCTGTGGATATGAAGCATATACATGATATGTTCATATGTGTCATATCTTGTGGAACTGGAGCTGAAGATGGTGGTTAGAGGCATCACATGGGTGCTGGGAACCGACCTGGGTCCTCTGCAAGAACAGTAAATGCTCCTGACCACTGTGCCATCTCTCCAGCCCCGTGCACCTCATGTTAAAAGTCCTTCTATAGATAGGTGATAGCAGTTATTTTACTAGGAATCTCTTCCTTCACAGAGGAAAAAAATAGGAAACATGAAATTTCAAAACTCAATTTTCAATGTATTTCTATAAAGCTGCTCTCCCAAGGATCTGCTGTCCCCCTAAAGTCAAATCTACTCCTAAACTAGAGGTAAACGGGTTAAGGACTTGTTAAAGCATTCAGACATCACCCGAGGGACTGGCGTGACATTCAGAGACCGGGTACTGACAGCTACACACCCCTGAGCACTGACAGACAGCTACACACCCCTGAGCACTGACAGACAGCTACACACCCCTGAGCACTGACAGACAGCTACACACCCCTGAGCAGGCGCTGGAGGTACTGTACCTTTGCAGGTGAAGCATTTGATATGGAAATGCTTGGTCTGCACCCGAAGCACTTCGCCCTTGCATGGCTCCCCGCATTTATGACAGTGAATGACAGGCTTCTCCGAAGAGTGGTGAGGGTCCTGAGGATGGGCCACTGGAAAGAAACAGCAAATGACCTGGTTGAGAAGGGAGTATTACTACCAAACTGTCTGAACAAGGATGTGTGACTATTCCTACCACGCAGCGGCAGAGGAGCCACTCGGCTGTGGGAAAACTCGGCTACTTAAGATCAAAGTTCACCATAACCAGACAGCCCCTGGGCTTGGCACAATGGGAGAGACTCCCATCATTAGCTGGGGACTTCTTCTCTGACCTTGTCTGGGGAATTCTAAGTCAACCCTCCCCCACGCCTCTACCTGAGGAATGCCACGTAGCCTCAGCTAGATTACAGGATCAATTTCCTTTCTCCTGATAAAACCCGTTCAGCTAGTACCTGAGATTCCTAAAATGCTTCCCCATGCTAATAAGGCCTCTTGATGCCTTAAGCCTTCAGCCAATGACTTTTGCTCATCCTTGAGGTTCTGACCCTCAGCCCCCAAAACTTTATAAGCCTTGAATCACTCTAAGTAAAGTTGATATGCCTCCTGATAGCTGGCAACTTATGAACACTGCGACCTCCCCAACCACCCTCGTGAACCTTATCAATAAACGATCCATGAGAGTGGGGAGGAGCACACTCGGCCATTCAGCGAGCATGAGCCGGACATACATACCCCACCCCACAATGTTGGATCCACAGATGTGTGGGTCAGCAGCACCTGTAACAGTCCACTGGGGGCAAATAGGCTGGCTCGTTAGGACCATCCTATCTCTGCTCTTCACTTCAACTTTTCAAGGACTGTATACTGGGTCATTACAATCTTGTTTCGCTTAGTGATTTGCAATCAGCAATTGTGGCATCTTTTTGATGACTTAGCACATTCCAGCAAGAGTTCACTGTAAATCAATGGCTCCTTACAGGTGGAGACCATTTCTTACAGTTTGCTTAGCTTCTCCCCTAACTGTATTTCACATCCCAGCTCCCCCTTCAGAGCAGAATGCTCAGGCATTGGTAACTACTTAGGCTGGGTGGGACAGTGTCTTACTGCCACCATCAGAGAACATTTTTCATTTAATTTGGGGACTTGTCCAATCTACTGGAGGCCCGTTATGAGAGTCTCATGGTACACACAGATCCTCACATACACTACGAGCAAACAATTTAAAAATAATAACAATCTGGGAAGCCTGGGTCCCTCTGCCCATGACCTGCTTCCTTGCCTGCCCGTCAAAGAAGACTGGACTAGGTTGAGTGTATGGGGGGCTTACAGAGATCCTTTCTGATGCAGCGGCATGGATTTCAGAAAGTCAAGGTTAATCTGGCTGTCCTGGTCTCAGAGTAGGGTGCACAGCCTGATCTGTGTGGGGGTGGAAGGCAGGCAGTGTGGCAACACCTGGTTTCAGCCAACCGCAAGGGTTGTGCCTCTGCAGTTTGCCTTGGCCTTAGAGTGTCAATCGGATATCAATGCTAGCAACGCAACTTCCTGGTCCAGTGAAGAGCCTTAGAATCCATATGGCTTGTTACGGCATCTACACTTGATCCAACACAAAGACCAATGACAGTTTTAAAAGTTTGTCAAACTTGCTCCACTATGTTCATAGCAGCCTTATTTATCATAGCCAGAAGCTGGAAAGAACCCAGATGTCCCTCAATAGAGGAATGGATACAGAAACTGTGGTACATTTACACAATGGAGTACTACTCAGCCATTAAAAACAATGAATTTATGAAATTCTTGGGCAAATGGATGTATTTGGAGGATATCATCCTTAGTGAGGTAACCCAATCACAAAAGAAGTCACTAGATATGTACTCACTGATAAGCGGATATTAGCCCAGAAACTTGGAATATCCAAGACACATTATGGAAAACAGAAGAAAATCAAGAAGGATGACCATTTGTGGATACTTCATTCCTCCTTAGAATAAGGAACATAACTCTCATGAAAGGTTATAGGTACAGAGACAAAATTTAGAGCTAAGATGAAAGGATGGACTATCCAGAGAGTACCCCATTCAGGAGTCCATCCCATCATCAGCCACCAAACCTAGATACTAATGCTCATGCCAGCAAGATACTGCTGAAGGGACCCTGATATTGCGGCCTCTTGTGAGGCTATGCCAGTGCCTGGTAAACACCGAAATGGATGCTCACAGCCAGCTATTGGATGGAACACAGGGTCCCCAATGGAGGAACTAGAGAAAGTACCCAAGTACCTGAAGGGGGCTGCAACCCTGTAGGTGGAACAACAACAGGAACTAACCAGTACCCCCGGGGTTTGTGTTTCTGGCTGCATATGTAGCAGAAGATGACCTAATCGGCCATCAGTGGGAATAGAGGCTCCTTGGTCTTCCAAACTATATATGACCTAGCACAAGGCAAGGCCTGGGCCAAGTAGTGGGAGTGGGTGGGTAGGGGAACAGAGGTGGGGGGAGGGGTATGGGAAACTTTCGGGATAGCATTTGAAATGTAAATAAAAAAAAAAAAAAAAAAAAAANAAAAAAAAAAAAAAAAAAAAAAAGTTTGTCAAGAAGGAAAACTTCCCTGGGCAGCTAACATGAGACTGCCGAGTCCCAATGCAGAAAGGACATTGGAGCCAGAAGCTGACTGTGTGCTGCGGCATGCATAAATCACACATTGTTCTGCAAAGAATTTCCCCCACCCCCAATCTCATTTTGCTGGGAAGGGTTTGGGCAAGATAGTGCAAACAACTAGTTTCTGATCCCATTTTCTAAAGAACAAGGTCCTTGTGAGGTTTTGATTGGGAGCAGGAGTGGTTTCAAGCTACACATGTGACCCGTATCCCTAGAGGCAGCTGTTGCCTGGAACCCAAGAATGCCTAGAAGCAGGGAAGCCAACATCACAAGCCACCTGCATTCCTTTATCCATCATATAAGATCTCTCTTGAAAACCTATATTTACCTCCAAATCCATATTTTCTACAGGAATTGGGGTGGGGGTGTACATGCTACCGAGATCTCCGAGAACAATGTGCAACCATGCCAAGAATCTATTCACATGGGCACCAAGAGGAAGGTTCTCTCAGTAACATTTGCTCAGTCTCTTCCAGTTAATGAGAAGAGTTATCACCACTGGGTGCCTTTCTAATACCAGGCACGGTTCTTACACGTAAGTCATTTATTCCCGTTGAACCACCCTTGCCTGGCAGTGGGGTGAGCAGTAGTGTTCCTGCTTGGTGGATGAGAGAATCGGGCTTCGGAGATGCTGAGCACCCATTCAGAGCAGCAGCTAGCATGAGTGCAGAGGCTCACACCAAGGCCCTTCTGCACCTGCTACAATCTTCCCAGACCGTTAGAGTAAGGCAGGAAATCATTGTAAGATATTTAGTTAGCCAATTTTACATGCAGTTCCACAAGTAACAACTAGGGTTTGGCTTTTAGAGACAACACTGACAGTTTATGTATATGTCAGTATATGACATACATTTATGATACATGTAGGGATAGCATATGTGTATGTCAGTGTATGACATACATTTATGTCACATGTATAACAGTGTATGTGTATGTCAATGTATGGTATACATTTATGACACATAAGACAGCATATGTGTATGTCAGTGTATGACATACATTTATGACACATGTATGACAGTATATGTCAGTGTATGACATACATTTATGACACATGCATGACAGTGTGTATATATATATATATGTCAGTATATGACATATATTTATGACATGTGTATGTCAGTGTATGACATACATTTATGACATGTAAGACAGTGCATGTCTCTAGTGGGCCCAGGATCCTGTCTATCACTGAGGTAACTGTGCCAACCCTAGAATTATAAATCCTTGTGTCTTTATTTAATTAAAAAATCTCCAATATTTGCCCAGGTGTAGGGGTCAGTAATATCCTTCTAATAAATTCCTCAAGCAATTCTTACACATATTCCAGATGAAGAACTTTAGCATTTTTTTTCTGAAAAATGATTTTACTTTTATTTTTAATTACGTGTGTAAGTATGAGGGTGAAGTGTGTATGTATGTATGTATGTATGTGAGTGAAGTGTCCATGTAGGCCAGGAGAGAAGAATGGCTCCCTGGAGCATTACAGGTGGTTGTGAGATGTACCACATGGTTACTGGGAACCCAAACTCAGGTCCTCTCCAAGACTGATGTGGGTCTTAACCACTGAGCCGTCATGGCCCGACTGTCAGCATTCTCGTTAAGTAAGCCGCTAAAACCAGTCAGGAATTACAGTACAACATCAGAGCTGCATTCGCTCAGTCGCTCACTTTTGCTAATTTCCACGCTGATGAGTCTACCAGAGCCTGGGTGTTCTCTGTTTCTTCTAATGATGGGGAAACTGAGGAATAAAGAGCTCACATTCCTGTCATGTGCCCTTTGCCCAAGGCTTCTTAACTCTTCCCACTGTTTCTAGTGTTCAGTGATTTACCCTGGAAGGCATGTGCATGTGTGTTTGCATGCATGTGCATGTGTGTGCATGTGCGTGTGTGCGTGTGTGCAGAAGCCATGAAAATCTTCCATGGCTTGTTCATCTTAAGGAGAAGTGCAGGGAACTGTGAAATAGAACACTCCAGGCAGGAAAGATCCTGGACCTGTGTCAGGACTCAGTTATGTTACATGTACTCTGGATCATATGACATACTGAGAGACATCCATGTCAGTCTTCCTCAGCCTTTGCAGTGGGAGCTGTGTACAGGAGGTGGGGGCATAGTCTTCCCCAGGTGAGAGCAGTACCAAGTGGTCAGCCATAGAATAAATCACACTAAATGGACTGAGCAGGCTATATTTATATGTTTATATATAAGCAACAATAACAAAGAGAAAGAGATTAGAATGAAAGAGAGGGGGGAAATAATTATAAATCTTACAAAAATTAAAATTAAAAACACCAAGAAACACGGGCCTTATTAAGTCTGTTAGAAACACTGTCTGGATTATTATAACAAATGAATTGTACTTACATATCAATAATGAGGGAAACTTGGTATTATTTCTCCTTAAGATGTT
This sequence comes from Mus pahari, assembly GCF_900095145.1. Lineage (NCBI taxonomy): Eukaryota > Metazoa > Chordata > Mammalia > Rodentia > Muridae > Mus > Mus pahari. The sequence continues at coordinate 168,261,235 of NC_034590.1, forward strand.
TAAAACAACAAGACAACTACAGAGAAACCCCACTAGCTCTCCAGTTCACAATGTGACAAGTTCAAGGTTCTCTGCTGGCATCAGGAATGTCAGTGACACTAGCCTCTGTCTCTAAAATGGAGCTCCATCAGCTGAGGACTTGTCCTGCTGCGGGGTTTGTACACAGGGGGTCTCCACTCCAGAGGACAAGCACTTGAATGTTGTGTAGTGGGATTAGCACACAGATCTCTCCTGAGCTGAACACGAGGGCCACTTCCTGACCCCAGGCAGTATTTCCCCCCACGGTACCCTGTTTAAATAGGCTCTTGCCTGTCCCACCTCTCCAAATCCAACCTGACTGACAAGGTCCAGCCCAGGACACCTCAGGTTCTGACACAGGTCTGAGTTTCTGAGATGGCTTGGAGTGGTCAAAGGTTTCCTTTCCTATATCTTTGTTGACCAATTCTGCTCAAAAACTGCAAAAGCGGGGGAGGCTTTATTGGGGATCCTGGGAACTGTAATTTGAGACACATTTATTCAGCTAGTGATGAATCAGCATTCAGGAGGCAAGAGTATTTCACAGTATCTTTACAGTACTGAAAATTCTTTTGTGAGGAAACTTCTGTCAGATTTAAGGGCAGGTACTGTACAGCTAGGGTCATGTGACCCACAGAACACAGAGAATACATAAAGGTAGTAAGACAGGATTCCAGTAACCTCTTGGAATGTGTGTTGACTCTTTTGGCCATTTGCTCTTACTGCTGTCAAAGGGGAGTAAGCAGCTGGCATTCCCAGCTACAACTGGATTCACAGCTGGAATGATGCACAAGTCCAGCCATCTGGTGGCTTCTCCATCTCATTTGTATGTGTGCATACATATGTGTGTGGCGTGTGCAAGATGGTGGCTTGCACTTGTAACCAGAATGGGAGAACTGGGGCCAGGAGGATCCCTGTGAATTCCAGGTCAAAATCAGAGACCCTGTCTCTAAAAGAGGTGGGACAGTTTCTGAGGAACATGTGACAACTGAGAATGCCCTTTGAACTCCACACATCTGCACACACATGCACATGTACCCCCAGGAACACACACACACACACACACACAAACATAAGTAAATCACTATTACAGATGATATTTACTGAACACATAATGTGCTCCAGACCTTGTACTGTCCTGGTGTGCCAATCACAGATAGACCTTCCCCACACATGCCACGTGGGGTACTGTTCCAAACTCTTGTTTACAGAATACAGGGATTACAGGAAACCCAAATGAGAAGAAGTGAACACCTTGCCCAAGATCCCACATCTATAACAGTCTGCTCTAAGGCTCAGACTTGGAAACTGCAGGAGGCTGGGATTTCCACAGGAAAATGTGATTCAGCACACGCTGGAGGAAACAGAGCTAGTGTGGCCAGCAGGCAGGTGCTCTAGATTCCTATTAGCCAGCTCGGAAGAGGCGAACACCCGGCTGCATCGTCACTGGAGAGGGATGCCAGCTAGTAAACAGATAAGTAAGCAAATGGGGAAAACTCATGGAATACAAGAGCTTTGGAAGGAGCTATGTGAAAAAAAGAGTCTGCAAAGGTGAGTCTGTGAGGAAGAGCTGCCTGCCCCACACAGGCAGGATCGGAGTCTTTCTCAGGGTCAGACTGCCTGCATTACTATAGGAGGGGACTTTGCATGGTGACAATGACTCTACGAATTGTGGGAATGGCTCAGTGGATAAGAATCATAGCTGCACAAGGATGAAGACCTGAGTTTGGATCCACACTAAAACCTGGCATGGCCACACATGTCCCTGTAATCCATGCTGTAGGAAGCAGAGATCACGGAAGCTTTCTGGTCAGCCAGTCCAGAAAAAAGCAGTGACTCCATGAGAGATCCCATCTCAAGGGAATAAGGGGGACCATGATAGAGTAGAACATCTGACATCATATCCTAGCTTCCTCCCCATTAGAACACACACACACATGCATGCACACACATGCACACATATGAGCACACATGTACACATACACACGTGCATATACAGACATGTACACATGTACACACAGGCACACATATGATTCCACACATGCACCTACATGCACACACAGAGGCACATATATGAGCCTACACATGCACCTACATGCACACACAGGCACACATATGAGCACACACATACATGCACATACACACACATACACACATATGCATACATGCATGTGTGCACACAAAGGCATGTATACACAGGCATACATACAAGTACACACACACCTACATACACACACATGTACATGCACACACATTGTGCATGCATACATGCACATGCATACATACATGCACATGCACACAGATCCTGCTTAAAGACAGGATGCCTGCCCCCTTGGGAGTCTGTGTAGCAGCCACTGCTTCACTGCCTAACTCTCCTGGCTTCTGCCACCTTCTAAGCACATCCTAGAGCTGTGCTCTCTCCCACCTCCCACTCCCTTTCTTTGAGCTAGAGCAGTACAGGAAATGAGAAACGCAAGCAGTTAAATAGATGCTTAATACGCAGTTTACTCCGCAGCTCATTTCCTGCTGTGGCAAGTGGTAGTTACCAGAAGCTACACACGAGGCTACCCTGTCATTAGTGGTCCAAATGAGCTTTCTCTTGAATTGGCCTCTGCGACCTGCTTTCCTGATACCTTGTGAGTCTGGTAATCAGGATTATTACTTGGCGTAAACAGTCCCGCAGGTGGGCTCTGTTCTTGCCTACCTGTGCATGCCACTTGTGGCTCTCTCCTAGGAAGGTATCCCTGTCCTCCATTTGCCTGTCTGTGGCAACCCGTCCACCCTTCTGCTGGGCTCCTGAGGATAGAAACATCCCAGGCTCAAATCCAGTTCATCTAATTCCCCTCGAGGTAGGGAGGCTCTGCCTCGAGTGACTCAAGTCGCATGTGTGCTCTCCGTGCTCCGCCCACCTGCTCCACTGAGAAGGTGGGTCTCAGAAAAAATGACATCAGCAGTGCCTTGTCTTCAGTCCCTTCCAAGAGTGACTTCCTGGACACACCCGTGACTGTCATGACTCATCAGGCCAACGTTCTCCTTTGCCCTCTGACTGCTGGAATTTTACCTCATGGTACAGGCCTAATGGACAGGTCCCAAGGATCTCTGGCAGCAATCAGATAGACTCTGCTCTGGAAATTAAGGAGCCCAATCCAGCCCTTCCCTCTCAAGTGCCTCAACTTCCCCAAGATAGTACAGCAGTCAACAACAGGCCCCAGGGTAACAGGGCAGCCTATGTGAAGCTCGCTGCTTCCTGAGGCCGCAGCCTGAGCACCAAAGCCTGTCAGCTGAATGTCACAAAGGACAATCAGGAACCTAGAGACACAGGAAATCCCTGGAATTTTACAGAGCTTTTAAGGCCACCAGGAAACCTCACACTGTCCCTGCATCAGAAATTCCTCTTAGAACTGGACCAAGTCAAACCTCCTGGCCGATCACCGCATCTTAATGGGCTGGGAGAGAGCCAGGGCCATCCTGATTGTGAGACGGGAAGGCCCTGTGATGCCATTTGAGCCATCTGTGGGAATATGAGTCAAGAGGGAGGTCAGAGTGGGGCGAGCGTGTGAGCTGAGGAGCCCTCCATGGCTCCACCCCTCAGTTCCTGACCCAGACTCCTTACACAGGTTAAACAACAAAGCCAAGATGTAAAGTCAACTGCAGGGTCCCTGCATAGAACATCCACTTTCGAGACCACACAGAGCCTCCTGGTTGTCTCTGTCTTGGTGCTCTGACTGCTTCCTCTTATGTTCAAGAACACACTTGGAATCATTAACCCACTAACTACAGCATTCCAGACGAGCTGGACAGCATTTCACACCATTATAAGAGGTGGTCAAAAATTACGACAGCCTCATCCTACAGATGGGAAACTAGGCTTTCAGAGCTTGAATTTGTTCAGCAGTGGGGACTCTAGGACAGCTGGCTATGTAAACCAGTGGCCTTACTTGGTAGCTTAAAGGTTGCTAAGATAGGTATCTACACCTCTATGCCCACTGGAAGCCTGATTGTTAAACATTTACCTGTGCACTGCTGCCCCAAGGTCACATTGCCACAAACAGCAGAGTGAGGCTTTTTTGGCCTTTTGGGTGTTTGTAAGTTGCAGTACAGGCATTTGAACCCTTCCTCAAAAAGGCTCTCTCACTCCTCCCCTGGAAACAGACATCCAAACTCACCTCCCCCGGGGGCCTCTAGCATCTGCATCCACACTGGGAGACAAACGCAAAAGCCAGCGTTTTCACAGGTGCCAACTGCAATGTCAGGCAAGTTGCAGTTTCTAAAGCAGCTCTCTAGTCCTGGCTCCTCCCAGACCTGAAGTTCAGCCCGATCAGGCTTTCAGTATGACGTAACTTTGCAGGGTGTGGCCCTTGCAAGCAAAGGCAAACACACATAATCCATACCTGTCACCTTGCAAGGCATCCAGGTGACAGACAGCATTGACCCTGGTGACTTGTTCGTTCTCTTATTTTATGGTAAGGGCTTGTCGCTGCTCAATGGAAGGGAAGCGGCTGGCTTCTGAACAAAGCACAGGTGACGTGACGTCAGAGGTGGAAACGGTGAATAAACACCTCAGGTATAATCTCCTTCACAGGAAAAATCTAACTTCCTACAAGCAGTGTGAACCCATTCTGATTCGGTGTGCCTGCTGGAGTAGTGTGAACCCATTCTGACTGTGTGTTATGGACAGCTTCAGCTGGTCCTTCAAGGCAGGCAGATCTTACTGGGCAGAGGAGAGAGACACCTCAAGAGTAGGATAGCTCATGTCTGGGTGGGCACATTAGGTAATCAGGTTTGGCTGGAGGACAGTTTAAGCGAGGCCAACAGAGGTGAGGTGTGTAAGGCAGGGAATGAGGTAGCCCCGTGTCTCTGAAGAACAAACTAAGGAACCTACGAGTTTAAAGGTTCCTATTTGCCATCTTGAGATGAGGGCTTTGAGGAGTGTGGTCTGGTCTTCTACGGGGCATCAGTTCACACCGCAAAAGAAGTGAGAGCTCCCGGGGCTCCGATGTGGGAATGTGGTGAGAACTGGGAGGTGTCTGCCAAAGGGTTACCGGTGAGACGTGTCGCCACCATTCCTAGCTCTGCTCCTCCTAAGGCTGTGACTATAAACAGCCTGCTTCTTGTCTCTGAGCCTCGGTTTCCTCCTCTGCACAATCTTACCTTGTCTGTCGCTCAGGAGAGCTTGTAAGTGGAACGAACCCCGGGGTTCAGTGCCTTGCCTGACAGAGGAGTGTTTGAGAGATAAGCAGGAGCCATGGCTGTCGCTGGGTGTTTCAGTGGTTAAGGCCCTTGGTCACAGAATGTCCACGCACACCACTCCTAGCCACTTAGGTGGAGTGTTAGGTTGTATGGTCTTCTGACTTTCAGGGATGGGTGCCTGCCTCTTGTCAGAACTGTCTATATTGCCCGAGGCTTCTCCCAGCTCCGAGTCACCATTTCAGCCTTCCAGGACGCTGAGGCAGGAGTTCTCAATAAAAAAAATCCTTTTAGTGAGACACACTTGGCTATTGTACAACACATCCATTAAAGTGTGCAATTTGATAGTCCTTGGTATAGCTGCCGAGTTCTGCAGTGATCACATTCACATTCAAGTGTGTGTGTATGTGTGTGTGTGTGTGTATGTGTGTGTGTGTGTGTGTGTGTGTGTGTGTGTAGCTGTGCACATGCACATTCTTAAGTGTCATGTATGGAAGCAAAGGATAATCTTGGGTGTCATTCATTCCTTAGGCATTACCCACAATTCTTTACCATCAGGGCCTCTCATAGGTACGGAATGTGCCACATAAGCTAGGCTGGCTTGCCAGGGAGCTCCCAGACACCCTCCCATGTCTGTCACCCCAGTGCTGGGCTTATAAGCATGTCCCACCACACCCAGATTTTATGCTAAGTGGACTCACCATTTGCAAGGTGAGCACTTCACCAGCTGAGCTAGCTCTCTGCCAGCCCCCACCACAATCTGATTTTGAAACATTTTTCATTACCTCCAAAAGAAACCCTGTGCCCATAAGCTGCCATGCCCCGCTCTGCTCAGTCCTGGGCTCTGTAGACTCCAGAGACTTACTGTCTCTAGAGATTTCAAACAAAGCAACAGGTTTGGTTAGTACCTGTCAGCGTCAGCCCCTCCACATTTGCATGGTAACGAGGACCCACTGCACACACAGGGATAGGAATCCCCTACATGTCTACCTCCCACCAGAAAAATACACAAAACCCTCCCCATCAACACAACTCCTGTGTCCCACATCATTGCCTGTGCCTCTTAGAAATGAGGCTGAGAACAAGCCAGATATAAGACATTTGAACAAGAGCTGTCACACCCAGTCTATGCTTCATGCTGGGGTTTCTGCAAACACAACTTTTCTGGAGGACCGTGTTAACACTGGGGTCAGCCACCACAGGTGAAAAAAAAAAAAAAACCACTAGGTTGTGATTGGTTGGTAGGTGATTGGTTGCTTAGAAAACTCAGGTGCTAGGAGCGGTTTAGGACATGTTTTTTGAAAATCAAAGAGGTTGCATCTTGAAATAACATACTGAATGATGGTGTGTGTGTGTGTGTGTGTGTGTGTGTGTGCACTTGCGCAAGGACATGTTGAGATGCGCATGCGTGTTTGTGGACAGGTGGTAGAGGTCAGAGATTGGCTCAGTTGAGGTGTCATTACCCAGGAGCTGCTAACTTTGATTTCTGAGGGAATCATGGGCTCACTGTATCTTTTGGTGAGAAATTCATGGCAACACAGGAGTTTCAAGTCTTTACGTCTCTAGCTCAGAAAAGCTGAAGCAGTGGGTAGATAGAGACTTATGCCAGCTCTGGCTCAGCCCTCTGGCCAGAGGCTCATAAAACAGAGCTCTCTGAGGGAGCAGCTAGAGGGACGCTGAACCACATGTCTTCTGAACAGGTCAGGGTGATGTGGAACAGCCAGCTGGGATGGCCAAAAAGAGTCCTGAGCCACACGGCTGTCAGCTCCAAACTGAGCTGCCATTCCTGTAAGGTCAACACACTGCTTAATCAAACATTATTACAGTTTACCCTACTTCATAGAGATGGTCTAGAGCCATCAAAATGCTACTCTAGGGATCAAGGGCCCAACAGGTAAAAGCCGTCAGGGAGGTCCTACAATTGAAAAGGACACACTGGCCACAGGAAACCAACTCCTGTGGGCCTGTGCTATCTTGGCGTTACAGGATTACAAGTGTTGCTTTGCTTGAGACAAAGTACAGTCAGTGAGGAAATGGGTGGGCCAAGGAGGGCCCTTCCCTGGAAGTAACTCCACTTGGCTCCTTCCAATGATTAGAAGCCACTCTTAGGCACAGGCTGCAAGGTCCCGGTTCCTTTTGAATCCTGTTGTATGTCACAGGAGAGCTTCCAAAGTTAGGACAGGAGTGATGACAGACACACCCTGACCCCAAGGAATGACCAAGGTTTTTCTGTTGCTGGAGAGGTCCGGCTACTAACCTCTCACCTCTCAGACATTCTTGAGGAAAGGGAAGGACTCTCTCCAGAGCTTCAAAGTTTTAATTTTTTATAGAAAGGCCTTGATCTATCAAAAACGAGTGCTAGACAGATGTGATGCCCAAGAGGGGAAGGGAAGAACAGAGCCATGGCTGGGTGACATTATGCATGACTGAGCAGCCATGCCCTGCTTAGGACAGTGATACATCAGAGATTCAGAAATCTTGCTGAAGCTTTAATAGTTCCAAGTGAAAAGCCACGTATTTAATAAAAATGTGCTCACTAGCCTGAGATAGGAACACCCAGGGTAGAAGAAAACTTACTGCTTCCATTCAGTAAAACTTACATGGTGGGCTCAGTTTCCAGGCTGCAAAGTGCTTATTCAGCATGCACTGCACCCTGGGTTCAGTCCCCATCGATGCATAAACTGGGTGTGGTGGTGCACACCTGTAATCCTGTCACTTAGGAGGTAGAGGCAGGAAATCAGAAGTCCAAAATTATCCTCATAATGAGCTGGAGGGCAGCTTAGCCACATGAGACTGTTTTCAGGATAATGGCAAGCACAACACAAAATAAGAGGAAATGTCACAGGGTGCACATGTCCTAATCAAGCAGTTTCAAACTTCTCAGCTTGATTCTTTGGAACACAAAGTCGGTTATATGGGTCACGATCAGTGTATTTAAGGTAGAGCAGAGGATGAAGGTTTGGATGCCTCATGTGGCATTTTTAAACATCAGCAATAACTTTTATTATTTTACTATTTTTTAATTAACAATTTTTATAAAATGTATTCTGATCTCACTTCCCCCAGCTCCTCCCAGCTCCTCCCAGCTCCTCCCCACCTCTCACCCACCCATCTCTATGCCTGTCCTTTCTCTGCTTAAACAAACAAACAACAACAACAAAGAACAAGAAACATTCACATTAAAAAAAAGAGTCGTACATAAAAACAAAAATGAGACCAAAATATATAAGGAAAAGACCAATGAGACAAAAATATGCCCCCACAAAGCAGTGTACCACTGAGGTCTATAAAAACACCATTGAGTTCCATTGCGTTGACCAAGGACTCCTGGGCTAGGGCCTCCCCTGACACCCGTCTCACATGACTTCTATTCTAGACACTGGTGGGCATCCCTGCACAGCCAGGCTTGCCAGGAGGGGTGGACTTTTTCCTGTTTGTACTGGTAAGATCCAGAACTTAACCAGAGGGTCCTTCTCCATTGTTCTGGCCACAGGCTCCTTCTGCTTGGGCCACACAATTAATTTGTAGAAACAGTCCAGTTATCTGCTTGCATCTAAGTGTTTAGAGAGCCTACATAGAAGGTTTTGTATGATCGCCTACGGGAGTGGTTGCCCGTCTTCTTCAGAGGGGGACACTCTCTTCAATGCACCTTGTCTCTACTTTGTCAAGTCATCTGTCTGGTTTTTGGAGGCTCCTTTATGACCCACAAGGCCTTTCTCATGCCACTGTCATATTTGTTGGGAACAAAGCACCCTGCCACACATGTCTAGCTGTGTTTCTCCAGGCAGAGCCTACCCTTCATGGATTCTAATGTATCAACTTGATAGAGACCCTCAATAATCCTTTATCCAAGGCTGTACTTCTCTTCATCCTTCAGAGCTCAGTCAGCCATAACCACCTAACAGAGTCAACCACGTACCACTTTCTTCCCTGCCACTATGTATCAGTTTAGCAGTGCACAGATGAACTGTGCCACAGTTGCTTATGAGAGCTCACTGACAGAAAGGGAGAGCTTTCCGGTCAAGCCCATATTTTATTTGCATCTCTATCTAGGTCAATTTTCTCACATAGGGTTTGGTAAACAGTTTCCCCAACAAGTCTAAACACTGAACACCTCCGACCCACAGACCCACACACAGCGCCACAATGCCCATTCACTCACTGGCTCACTCAATGTTCAGTGATAATTACTCAGAAGTAGATATAGTGTTGCAAATGCAAACTGAATCAACCACTAAGTCAGTTCTCTCTTTAAGAGGTTTACAGAACCCTAAAGGTTCATCTTCTCTGCTCTCTGTCCTATAAAGCCCTTTTCTCTTCCTTCAATACAAAATTCTTTCTTCCTCTGAGTTCCCACTGTCTACAACCTCTTGTCACCTCTGTCTTCCACCATTGAGGTCTTACCAGCATCCCTCCCAACTTTAACAACTTACTGAAGGTGAGAGCCTCTCAGAGTTTCCATGGTAACCACAAACTGTGTGTCAGATGGTGCACAGTGGTAATGCCAGCACTTGGGAGACTAAAGCAGGAAGGTCAGAGTTCAAGGTCATCTTTCTAAGGACTTTTGAGGTCAGCCTGAGTTACAAGAGACCTCAAAATAGACAGCAAGCGAACAGATTACCCCCCCAACACACACACACACACACACACACACACACACACACACACACACACACNACACACACACACACACACACACACACACACACACACACACACACACACCAACAGGAAACAGACTTCAATAAAATTGATTTGATCCAGGTCATTACTGGAATCCCACTGCTGAGGTTCAAGAGTAGGCTGGGTCCTCGAGGTTAGCAAGAGCAGGTGGCGGGGGCAGGGCACACGCTCAGAACCACAGCCAAGCAGGTTCCGTTCCTGTCATCAGACCCAATTCTCTTGACCCCTGACTGGCTACTGAGGTGGGGACCTATGAACAGGAGACACCCATCTAATGTGTCCACCATCTGTGGGGCCTTCTCTCTTCCCAGGGGCCCAGAGCCCCTGTTGTTTTTTGGGGGGGTTTCTCAAATCTCTTTCCCATTTTCCATTGGGCATTCCAGTGGGGAATAGCCCTGCTGTTTTTGGCATCCATCCACTGCTCATAGTCTCTCATAGTGTTTTAAATACGGAGCAGCAGAAAGAATGGAAAGGCAAAGGATACAGATGCCTTGGGTGTAGACAGAATTTAGCAGCAATGAACGAAACACCCACGCTTTTAAAATAATGTATTTCAGCTCTCCAAAGACTAAACAGAGAGTTGCAGTTTTTGAGAGCCAAACACTGACTGTATTGTCTTTTACTCAAGAATTCCACAGAACTCCATCAACCCAGGAAGCATGGTCCCCAGCTTTGAAAATGATAAATGATACCTGGGGAACAAAGTACCTGTGCATATTGTACACACCTGGATCACACCTAGAGATCAGGGCACCTGCACATACCTGTTCACACTTGTGGCAGAAACTAATGCCTCCTCCTTTCAGTTACAATGAGCTCCAACGCACCTCACAATGCAATGGGAAGCTGGCCCGCTGACAGCTGCCATGCCAATAACTTCCACTCACCCTGTGCACACCCGGGATCAGGCAGTGACAGCAGTTTCTTAGCTGCAAAGAGGTCACAGGAGGCTGGCTCTATTATGTAACACAGCAGAGCCTCAGGCCAGCAGATGTCTGTTACTTTGTCACCTGGTCATTGAGCAAGATGAGGTTTTCAGAGGGAGTGGAGACATTAGCGATATAAAAACGAGGAGCCACCTGAAGGATCAATTCTTGTAGCCACAGAAATTGTGAACCATCCACACAAAGTCAAAGGGTAGTCCTAGGACCAGGACCATCAAGATTACCTGAACAGAGTCAGGCTCTGTGCCAGATCTGGGGGGGATCAGAAATTCTGGGGTCAGGGATTTAGAACTCTGAATTTCACAAGCTTCCCCACCCCTGCTCCCCACCCCAGGAGGCTCCGCTTGCTAAAGTCTGAGACCCCAACCCTAACCACTGTTCCTCTGTAGGTGGCTTTTTGCTTTTTTGGTTTTGGGTGATGGTGGTGGTGGTTTCTAGCATCTTCCTTGATAAGCCTAAGTTATTTAAACATGTCAGCCTGCTTGATTACAGTGGGACCCGCACTCACTCCTGTTACCTCTGGACACACTGGACCATAACAATATTAATCACGTCAGGACCCTAGCAGCCCGAGTCATGTCACTCTGTGCGAAACCATGTTTCAGAGAAAAGAGGTCATGGACAACAAATATTCACTCTCTCCATCATTAGCAAAAACGTGCCCTTGAGTTCGAAGCTCCTGCCAGTGAGGGATAAACATTCCTGTGGGCCCGAGTCGCCCTCAGCTCCACACACAATGCAATGGGAAGCTGGCCTGCTGTGCACCCAGCCCAGCCCAACCACAATGGGAAGTGGTCCATGCCACTGGGATCAGTGAAACCTTCTGGAACATTCTCCAGCTCTTCAATGCTGGCTTTGAAAAATGCTCAGTCTTTCCACTTTGACAGCGTCATAGGCCCCTCCTTCTCAGCCTACACTGAACTGTGACTGTGGCACAGAGAAGCCACCACCTCAAAGTCCATGCCAAGGCATGTCTCATGGTAGGGTGACAGCCCCAACCCCCCCGCACGCCTGCATGTCCTTTCTTCAAGAAGTTGGAAAATTCACCTTGTTCTCTCTCTCCTTCCTCTCTCTCTCTCTCTCTCTCCCTCTCTCTCTCTCTCTCTCTCTCTCTCTCTCTCTCTCT